>NW_025792655.1:0-5353 GCF_021613505.1 Equus quagga | reverse complement strand
CACGCCGGAAGCACCTACCGGAAAGACTGGAACCACCTGCCGGACACTCCGGAATCACCTGCCGAGAACGCTGGAACCACCTGAACAGCTTGCCAGAAACACCTGCCTGACACGTCAAAATCACCTGCCGGACATGCCAAAATCACCTGCCGGACACGCCAAATCACCTGCTGGCTACACCAGAACCACTTGCCGGACACTACGGAATCACCTGTCAGGCATGCTGGAACCACCTCTCAGAGGTGCCAGAACAATGTGCCAGAGACACCGGATGCACCTGCCAAGCACCCCGGAACCTCTTGCTCGATTCACCGGAACCACCTGCCGGAGACGCCAAAATCACGTGCCAGATAGGCGAGAACCACTTGGCGGACTCTATGGAATCACACGCCGTGCATGCCGGAACCACCTCTCAGACGTGCCAGAACCACGTGCCGGACACACCGGAACCACCTCCCAGACAGAACGGAACCACCTGCCAGACCCGCCTGAACCACCAGCTGACCATGCCGGAACAAACTGCTCAACTCGCTGGAGCCACCTGCTGGACACGCCAAAAGCACCAGCCGGCTATTACAGAACCACTTGCCGGACACTCCGGAATCACCTGTCGTTCATGTCGGAACCACCTCTAAGAGGTGCCAGAACCACATGTCGGACACTCCAGAATCGCCAGCCAGGCATGCCATCACCATGTCTCAAATGTGCCAAAATCAAGTGCCAGAGGCGCCAGAAGCACCTGCCGAGCTAGCCGGAAGCACCTGCTCGAATCGTTGGCACCACATGTGGGACACACCAAAATCACCTGCCGGCTACGCCAGAACCACTTGGTGGACAATCTGGAATAACCTGCCGGACATGCCAGAACCACCTGTCAGACGTGCCGGACACGCCGGACCCCCCTTCTGGACAGACCGGAACCACCTACCTGACCTGCCTGAACCACCTGCCGAGCATGCCGGAACCACCTGCCGGACATGCCAAAATCACCTGCGGGCTAGGCCAGAACCACTTGGAGGGCTCTCGGATATCACCTGAGGGCATGCCGGTACCAGCTCTCAGATGTGCCAGAACCACGTGGCGGACAGTCCGGAATCACCTGCTGGGCATGCGGGAACCACCTCTCAGACGTACCAGTACCACGTGCGGCACACGCAGGAACCCACTGCCGGAAGGACCAGAACCACCTGCTGGAAACGCCGGAATCACCTGCCGAGAACGCCGGAACCACCTGAACAGCTCGCCAGAAACACCTGCCGGACAGGTCAAAATCACCTGCTGGACACGCCAATATCACCTGCCGGACACGGCAAAATCACCTGCCAGCTATGCCAGAACCACTTGCTGGACACTCCGGAATCACCTGTCGGGCATGCCGGAACCACCTCTCAGACGTGCCAGAACCACATGCTGCAGACTCCAGAATCACCTTCCAGGCATGCCGGAACCACCTCTCAGACGTGCCCCCAACCACGTGCCGGAGAGACCGGAAGCACCTGCCAGGCAATCTGGAACCACCTCTCAGACGTGCCAGAACCACATGCTGGACATGCCGGATCCACCTCCAGGACAGCCCAGAATCACCTGCCGGACCCACCTGAACCACCTGCCAAGCACGCTGGAACTACCTGCTCGAGTCGCCGGAACCACATGCCGGACACCGCAAAATCACCAGCCGACTACACCGGAACCACTTGGTGGACACTCCGGAATCACCTGCCAGGCATGCTGGAACCACATCTCAGACGTGCCAGAACCACGAGCCAGACACACCGGATGCACCTGCCGAGCACACCGGAACATGCTGCTCGTATCGCCGGAACCACCTGCCGGAGATGCCAAAATCACCTGCCGGCTAGGCCAGAACCACGTGTCAGACTCTATGGAATCACCCGCTGGGCATGCAGGAACCACCTCTCAGATGTGACGTAACCTCATGCTGGACACGCCAGAACCACCTGCTGGAAAGACCGGAACCACCTACTGCACCTGCCTGAACCACCTGTCGAGCATGCCGGAACCACCTGCCGGACATGCCAAAATCACCTGCGAGCTAGGCCAGAACCACTTGGATGACTCTCCAGGATCACCAGCCAGCATGCCGGTACCACCTCTCAGATGTGCCAGAATCACGTGGCGGACAGTCCGGAATCATCTGCTGGGCATGCAGGAACCACCTCTCAGACGTAATGGAACGAGGTGCGGCACATGCCAGAACCTGCTACTGGACAGACCAGAACCACCTGCCGGACACACTGGAATCACATTCCGAGAACGCCAGAAGCACCTGCTTGACTCACCTGAACCACCTTCTGGACACACCAAAACCACCTGCGGGCTACGCCAGAAGCACTTGGAGGACTCTCCGGGATCACGTGCCAGGCATGCCAGAACCACATCTCAGATGTGCCAGAACAATGTCCCGGAGACGCCGGAATCACCTGCCAAGAATGCCGGAACCACCTGAACATGTCGTCAGAACCACCTGCTGGACACGTCAAAATCACCTGCCGGCTACGCAAGAACCACTTGCCGGAAGCTCCGTAATCACCTGTCTGGCATGACGGAACCGCCTCTCAGACTTGCCAGAAAGACGTGCCAGAGACACTGGATGCACCTGCTGAGCACGCCGGAACCTCCTGCTTGACTCCAGGGAACCACCTGCCAGAGACGTCAAAATCAACTGTCGGCTAGGCCAGAACCACGTGGTGGACAATCCGGAATCACCTGTCAGTCATGCCGGAACCACCTCTCAGAGGTGCCAGAACCACGTGCCGTAGACCCTGGAACCACCTACCGGACAGACCGGAACCACCTGCCAGACTCGCCGGAAGCACCTGCCGGCTACGTCAGAACCACTTTGCGTACAAGCCGGAATAATGTTTTGGGCATGACGGCACAACCTCTCAGACGTGCCAGAAGCACGTGCCGGACATGCGGGAACCACCTCCAGGACAGACCGGAACCACCTGCCGGACACGCTGGGACCACCTGCTTGACTTGCCAGAACCACCTGCCGGACACACCAAAATCACCAGCTGGCTACGCCACAACCACTTGTCCGACACTCCGGAAGCACCTGCCGGGCATGCTGGAACCACCTGTCAGAGGTGCCACAACCACATGCCGGAGACAGCGGAAGCACCTGCCGAGAATGCCGGAAGTTCCTGATCCACTTCACAGAACCACCTGCCGGACACGCCAAAATCACCTGCCGGCTACGCTAGAACCACTTGGTGGACACTCCAGAATCAGCAGCCGGGAATGCCAGCACAACCTCTCAGAAGTGCCAGAAACACGTGCCGGACAGGCCGGAACCATCTCCCAGACAGACCCGGAACCACAGGAAACACTTGCCGGAACCTGCTTGACTCACCGGTCCCACCTGCCAGACACGCCAAAATCTCCTGCCTGCTACACCAGAACCACTAGGCGGACAAGCTGGAATCACGTGAAAGTCATGCCGGCCCAACCTCTCTGACGTGCCAGAACCTCGTGCCGGACAGCCCAGAATCACCTGCCAGACAGACCAGAACCACCTGCCGGACACGCCAGAACCACTGGCTCGACTCGCCGGAACCACCGCCGGACATGCAAAATCACCTGCCGGCTACGCCAGAACCACTTGGCGAACACTCCGGAATCACCTGCCAGCCATGCCAGAAACACCTCTCAGACATACCAGAACCACATGCCAATGACACCGGAAGCACCTGCCGAGCACGCCAGAAACACCTGCTTGACTCCTGGGAACCGCCTCCGGGGAAACTGTCATAGAAATGCAGGTCAAATGGCCTTTCTTGCCAGCCCTTACATTGCCACTTTAGAACTTCTGCCTCTGCCACAATTGCACCTTGCCAACCCGGCTCAGACGAAATGCCTACATCTTCCCCTTCAGCAACTGGGCTGAGTCCCAAATGATTGAGCGTCCACGTGCTTAGGTGGCGATAGACTGCACGCCTTTTTCCAACCACCATTGTGCACTGCTGGAGAGAGTGTCAGAAAGCAGCTATGTCAGAAAGACTCCTTTGCTCTCAGCCGTGCCCTCCATTGCTCTAGACGTGGAATGCACAATGCACTTGCTCCACCCCTCAAGGGGCGACAAGCCACAGACCACCTTGCTTCCATCTCTTCAGGAAGCTGAGAAGGAACTCGCTTTCAACAGTGATCTTATGGCGTCCAGGGAACATCTCATACTAAAAGGCAGCTGAACGCCGTTTCTTTTCAGCCCTTAACTCGCCGATTTGTAACTTCTGCTTCTGCCACATTTCCACCTTGCCAACCCGGCTCCGACAAAATGCCTACATCTTCCCCTTCAGCAACGGGGACGAGGCCCAGATGATTGTGCTTCCCCATGCTTAGCAGGAGCAGACAATAGGCTTTTTACAAACGGCCATTGTGCACTGGTGCAGAGAGTGTCAGAATGCACCTATGTCAGAAAGGGCCCTTTGCTCTCAGCCGTGCCCTCCATTGCTCTAGAGGTGGAAGGCACAGAGCACTGCCTCCATCCTTCAATTGGAGACAAGCCATAAAGTGTCCTGCTTCCAGCTCTTTAGGAAGCTGGGAAAAAACTCGCATTCCACAGTGCTCTTACAGTGTCCTGGGAACATCTCATACAAAGGCAGCTGAACGTCGTGTCTTTTCAGACCTTAACTCGCCAATCTGCAACATCTGCTTCTACCACATTTCCACCTTGCCAACCCGGCTCAGGCGAAATGCCTACATCTTCCCCTTCAGCAACTGGGCTGAGTCCCAAATGATTGAGCGTCCAGGTGCTTAGGAGGCGATAGACTGTACGCCTTTTTTCAACCACCATTGTGCACTTGTGGAGAGAGTGTCGGAAAGCAGCTATGTCAGAAAGACCCCTTTGCTCTCAGCCGTGACCTCCATTGCTCTAGACGTGGAATGCACAATGCACTTGCTCCACCCCTCAAGGTGCGACAAGCCACACACCATCTTCCTTCCATCTCTTTAGGAAGCTGAGAAAGAACTTGCTTTCAACAGTGCTCTTTCTGTGTCCTGGCAACATCTCATACAAAGGCAGCTGATATGCCATTTCTTTTCAGTGCTTAACTTGCCGATTTGGAACTTCTGCTTCTGCCACATTTCCACCCTGCCAACCCGGCTCAGACGAAATGCCTACATCTTCCCCTGAAGCAATGGGGACGAGGCCCGAATGATTGTGCTTCCACATGCTTAGCAGGATCAGACAAGAGGCTTTTTACAAACCGCCATTGTGCACTGGTACAGAGAGTGTCAGAATGCACCTATGTCAGAAAGGGCCCTTTGCTCTCAGCCGTGCCCTACATTGCTCTAGAGGTGAAGGCACAAAGCACTGCCTCCATCCTTCAAT
>NW_025792654.1:0-15286 GCF_021613505.1 Equus quagga | reverse complement strand
CATCATCTTGATAACGACTTAGAAAGCAGAATTCTCTCTGTGGAATCTACATTTTACACTGCAGGTGACTCAATGCTTCCTTGACACGTAGAGCTGCACCTGGCCTGTAAGATTACAGAGAACTAATGCTTTTAATAAAGTTCTGTGATGACTCTTTTCATTTCTTCTGTGGGTGGTTACTTTCCCATACTTTGAAATCTTCACTCAATAAATGCTGTGATAATTAGTTTTTGATAATTCATGCCTTCCCCACTAGACAGAACAATTTGATTGATTTTCCCTCCCACCACGACCTCAAACACAACGTCAATATTTCAGCAGAACATGAAGAAAAATATTTTTTAAAGTGCAAACATATATCCTGATGTTTTACCATTTAAGGTACTTCATGCTTCCCAGCACAAGAAGGATCAATTACTCTCTTATTCTTCTTCAGAGCTAAGAGCATCTTGGTTCACACCCTCTAGAGGTCTCTGGGTGACATCTGAAACTGGCTCTTGTCCATGGAGGGCAAGGAGAGACTGAAGAAAGAGGCAGATCCCTCCAGATGGGGAGGTGGCAGTTTTAATAGGCTAGGAACTTCTATATGAGGCTTGTCTTAGGTGGTGCAAGATGAGTAGATCTCCACGTCTGCCCGCTAGAGTCTTAATCATTTACATAGAGGCTTTAATGGGGCTCAGTACTGTCTAAAGTCCAGATGGTCTCAACAATACAGTATTCTCTCCAGGCTGCATCCTTGAAATGGCTTCTAGTTCAGAAAGGGTGGGTAGGACGTACATTCTGAGGATGGGGTGGTATGGAGCCTCTGATTGCCTGAGGGTACCAGTGGTTGCATCCTCTGAATTACCTCCTCCAATATAGGAGCTTCTTGAAACTAGGGTAACTCTTCCATTAGGTCCGTTTTTCAAAGTCATGGGGAAAATCTCTCTCTCCATACCTACAAATAAGTCCCTGTGCTTCTTCAGTGGAGCTCTTTGTTTGGCTTAGAAGACCATCTTGTATGAAGGATATTCCTGAGCTCTCATGGGCGTCCCTCAGCGAGGGTAGATGCACCAACACTCTAAGTATATTCTGGCCCTCATGTTTGCCATGATGGCAATAAATAACCACCTGATGTTACCAAACACAGCTTTAAGATGTCATGTCTACTGTGCCAACCACAGTGATTAAAGGACCTTTGAGAGCACCATGATGTGACCTCAAGACAGAGCCAGACTGTCCCTGTTGCTACCTGTGAGAAGCAGGACAATTTATCAATTCATCAGTTCAGGAACCACATCCCCAGCATCTGCCGAGATGGGGCCCCTATTGCAACTGTACAATTCCCACAGGCGCAAACCCCTTCCCACAGGGCAAGGGCAGTGATGAAATACAGTTTCCTCAGCACCATGTTCCTGCAGCTCAACAGGGTGAGAGAGGGGAGCCAGACTTGTGCATTTTGCCCAGTGCATGCACTTCCTTAGGATGGTGTGTCCTTTATTTGAGGTGGAGACGAGGAGTTAGGAGATAAAACAAACAAACCAAACCCCAGAGGCATTCCTGACTTTAGGAAATCAGAGCTATTTCCAGAAAACCTGCTTCTAGGCTATTATTTTCCAGGTAGTTCTTAAAGGGAAGATAAGAAACAGATAATGAAGTGGAAATATCTTCTCCATCACTCAATGCTTGATGCTGAATACCCAGAGAACTTTTCTTCCCACACTGCATGGGTGACTGATCAGTGATGCTACTGCCCAGCAGTGTCCCCCTTGTATGATGAGCAATGGCTGCAAACTGGGCCCTTCTTTCCTCTCTTCATTGAGATCACTTGTGGTTCTTTGGCTCTGCCCCTCAGTGTCCATCCGTCAGATGGCCTCCAGGCATGCTTCTGTCCCTGGACATGGCGGAGTTACTGATGAAGTTCAGGGGGACTTGGGTGGGGCTGCTTGAGATATCAAAGGTGAGCATTTCCTCAGGAAACTGGGAGAGTCAGAAATGGTATCTGTACAGACTGTGTGGAGAGGGTGCCTGTCATGAAGTGATTCCAATGTAGTCAGAATGAATGTTACTCTCTAGCATCATGGACGCACCAATCAGTGAGATGATTATCTAGATGAAACCCAGCTTTCTGATGTCTCATTACAGATGGATTAAACAGTGTAACCACAGGTAAGGGGTGGGTCATAACCACGGAGAGTGACTTAACCACCAGTGAGTAAGAGCCCCTGCTCATATTCTCCATGGGATACAGATATTTTCATTCAGAATATTTTCTAAAGAACCATTCTGAAGACCTAGAAGTTACTTTTCTTCTGAACTGATGGCTTGTTTTTACTTCCATTGCTTTTTCTGAACCTGACTAAAGTTCTGGAAGGATACCCACCTAACGCATCCCTGGTGTATGTGCCTGTGTAACTATTTGGCAAAAGTATGTCAGACCCCAGTTGTCAACAAAGATGAAAATGGAGAGACACTAAGTATTATTCATGGTGACGGGACTTTTCATCGTGTGTGTTTATAGGGAAGGCTCACAGTTCTAGTGTCACCTCACAGCACTGTTTCAAGGCAAATGCCCCTGCAGAAGACAAGTTGTGGCCGATATTCTGCTCCCATGTCAGAAGTTCTCAAGTATGATCGATAGTTTATAAAATAATTTCTTGCCATGGAAATAACAACTAATTAACTTTTTTCCAGCATGTTCTATATACTTGTGAGTTTCCTTCTTGACCTAGCAAAGTGCCTTACAATCTTCTTCCCTCCTTCCTACATGAACACTGGGTTTCAGTGATTTTGTTGGATTGTCCAAAAACTGGGTATGTGTTATTTAATATGTCAGTGTGGTGCAAAGCAACTCAGGTGGGGAGCAGAGGCCTGAAGCCAATGACTACAAGCTAAGGCCCCCTTGAACCTGCAAATGGAGGGACTTGAAGGCCCAGTTGTCCTTCCTGGGGAGCCTCCCGCTGCAAGTGTCCTGCTACTCACACCCCCATGGAAGGAGCCTTTATCCTGAGAGGAGCTGCTGAGCCCTGGAAAGCTGGGGGTGCACATGCTCATGGGGTGGGGAGTGACGCTCTTTCTGAGGTTGTAACTGTGGTTTCCTTGAGCCTATTTTTTTTTTCCTTTTCTCCCCAAAGCCATGCGGTACATAGTTGTATATTCTTCGTTGTGGATCCTTCTGGTTGTGGCATGTGGGACGCTGCCTCAGCATGGCTTGATGAGCAGTGCCATGTCCGCGCCCAGCATTCGAACCAACGAAACACTGGGCACCCTGCAGCGGAGCCCGCGAACTTAACCACTTGGCCACGGGGTCAGCCCCTCCTTGGGCCTATTTTGAGATACAGGTTTCCCTTTTCTTCAGTGTAGGTGCACACGGAGCATAATTTGTGCACATTGAGAAAGTCTTTGAAAGTCAGGATTTCTGTGTCCTGGATTATGGGTTCAATAATTTGGGAGTTCATTTGGGAGTTCTTTTGGGTCACAACCTTAAACAATCCTGCTGTGTTGACAGTGACTGACTGTGGTGGTTTCTCATTGGCTGGGTTGTTGCTGAGCAAGGAGAAATCCTTCCTCCTGCTGGTGAATGGGAAGGACACTTCTTCCATTTTGGGGTCTGCAAGGTATGGTGGATAGTAGTACACGAGCTTCAGGGCTTCCTGACACCATTTTAAATGAGGTTTCCTGTATTTGTTTTCACATTTGCAACCCCAGGTGACTGTGAGGTGTGGCACTAGCAGACCCAGAGCCCATGTCATGAGGCACAGGCCCCTGGAACACAATACTCCATGCTGTCACATACACATCACCTCTGCACCAACAAGCACAGTTTCACAATAGTCTCAGTAGCACCAACAATGTCAAAGAGATGCCCCGTCTTGTCCTACCTCTGGGAGTCCCTCAGGCACCTGGCTGTACCTTCATCACTCTGAGATCTCTGGAACATTCCACCCTGCCATTTCAGCGGCTCATGTGCTGACGCCAACAGCTCATCTCAGAACCCGCCTCCAGAGTGAGTTTGGAGCCCACTCAAAAGGCCAATGCTTACTTTCTTTGGATCAGGACTCACCCTGCAGAGTTCCAGCCCCAAGGCCTGTGGGAAACGGCAATCTCAGCCAGACCCTCTGCAGGCACAAGGCCTTTCGCGTCACATGGCTCCCAGAATGCAACGGGGCACGGCACCAAAGGAAATGGCAGGAAATGGCAGGGATTTCTGCTTTTCCTGAAGCGCGCAGGCGCAAGTGATACGTGGTCCTTTGTTGGAGGCCACACCGTTCCTTGAAGGGGCAAACATGAGCCAAGCCATGTCCCAACGTTCTCCTGCAACATCCACTGCAGTTTTGCCCAAAAGTGGCACGCTTAACTGTTTAGATTTTAAGTATTCTATTACTTTGAGCCTCTCAGACCCAAACTAATACCTAAAATGTTTGTGCCACTCGGGTGGAGACTGTGTGATGTTTCACAGTGTATCTCGTTGCACAGAAATTTTCTTGAGGTTGGTGGGTGACCTCGTGTCAATCTAACCCAATCCTTGACCAACTTATCCTCACCTGGGAGCCTTTGATTTAGGTGGTGAGCACTCCAGCAGCCTTTAAATGCCCCACCCGTGCCTACCACTTTTGCAGCTTTTTGGTCTGTGAGATCCTCTTTAGCAATAGCCTTTATTTACATAAAACAAGAAAAACAAACGTGCACCTTGACACACCAGCAGTAACCAAAAGATGTTACTGTGACTGGCCAGGAAAAGGCCCCATACACATGGTCAATTCCCCACATGGAACCTCGGAGTGGGGAATGGATTGAACCAATGGACCTCAACAAATAGGGACTGCGGACTGATGCCACGCAGATGGGAAACTGCAGCTGTCACTGGCAGTTTTCAACACAGAATCTGGGGACAAATCCAAGAACTTGGTCTTCCAATCAAATGGAGAATTGTGGTCTGAACTACCAGCAGTTCTCAATGTGAACTAGTGCTTCCAGACAAACGGGGAACTGACGGGAAAGCCAATTAGATTGAGAGGTTTTGGCAAGACAGTGGAGGTCAGAACCAAGATGGAACTTCTCCATGGCCCTCAGAAATGGTTCGAAAGACAGACAACTCAAAAAGGGTTCATCAGTACCTTGTCTGTGTTTCTCACTGTCCCCAAATACTGTCAGAAGTTTGCTTTGCATCACATTGCTGCCAACAAATCTGTGACATAACAAAAACTCAACCTAGTAAGTTGTTAGATCTAATTGGCTTTATTGAGCAATTCCTCAATTGGGCAGCATCCCATCTAGCAGTAGAGAGGAGGTCCAAAGGGTACAGAAAAGGAAAGGTTTTAAAGGCAGAAAGAAGTCGTAAACAGAAAAAAGGATTATTTTGGGCAAGGTTACCTCACTTTGGGGACAAAAAGGTCTTATTAGTCAGATAACCTCATCTTCCTTTGGGGGATAAAGAGGGCCCATGTGGCAGATTACCTCATTGATGCTGACCAGACAATCCCAGAATGACCACTTAAGATTACAGTGTATTACCATTGTATGTCAATCTGGAGAGGGTTTGCTGATATGGGCACTGTATTAAATGCACTAGGGGGTATAATAATATGAGGAGCTCCACTGACCACTCCCCAGTGAAACTGGTGGATATTATTTTAAACCAACCATTTAAAGCCTCTGGAAATTGTCCTAAAGGCAAACAGCAAATGAGGAACATCTACTCAAGAAAACCAATGGAAATTCAGTGAGAAGGGGAGTGTGGGATTTGAACCATGTCCTCTCCCTCCTTGCTCTCAGCTCAGCAAGTGAGCCCTCCTCTCCACAGTGCTGCCCCCCCAAACCAGAAGACAAGGTTCTCCCTCCCTAAGCTTCCAGAAGGGGGTTGTTTCACAGGAGGAGCAGGACTTCAACATTACCCATCCTGCCCTCACCTGTTGCTGAATTTCAGGCCATTGTTGGTTCACATGAAAAGTGGGGACACCCTGCTTGCACCCAGCCCCTTCTCATGGTGCAGAGGCTCTGGTGTGCTCATGGTGTGCTGAGAATTCTGGGTACTGACCACTCTTTCCCCAGCTCATGAGGTGGCTGTAACATGAGACAATCAAGAGCATTCTGGCTGCTCTCTCTCCACTGCACTGATCACTCAGCCCCTCGAATGGGACTGTTACCCAGAGAGAGGCTTTCTATTGTCCCCACCACAGCTCCAGAGTCCTGGCACAAAGATTTTACCTGAACATGGGGAAAAGCCAGCCATAAAACACAAAGCTCTTAATTCCTTCCAAAGGAATTCACTTGGCCAGCAAAACATCATATAAGTTCAAGTCAGAAGACACTCTCAAGAAAGTGAAGAATAAGGTGAAGGCAATTAGTAGATTTCTGTATTTAATGAAGATACAGCTTACACCATAGGCTGAACAGTTTTCTGGAAAGAGCAAGGGAATCAGACTACTGGTAGGATACTTCCAAGGGTCAGAACAAATGTGAAACGCTGACTTCAGAAAGTATTTCTACAAAGGAGCCAGAATTTCACTGGAGAATTTGGTAGAGCATGTTATGATAACCCCCCCAGGACCTTGATGTGGTTTTCAAGTTACTCTTGACTAACGGCTAAAGAACCCAGAAAATGGGATGGAAGGTTGTGTCCTCAGTGCTCCTATGTAGCTGTCTCTCTTCCTGTGTGGTGGCTCCAAAATCTGCATAATGCCTTGTTTGCTTCTGCCGTCCAAATCTCATGCAAGCGAAGCTACTGGTGAACTGCAACATGGAACCATAAAGGGGATAGATTCTTAAAGATCTGGTTCTTAATATTACCCTCATCAACACAACATAACACAAGGGTGATGCGTCCAGGTCTAGATTTTGTTGCCCTCTCACAGGCCTCTACAAGATTCAAACCCTATTCACCAAATACCAGTCAGAAGGAAGGACAAAGAGGAAAGGCCCAAACATGAAAATAAGAATTCCCAGCAAACTATACTCTTTGATAAACTTGCCATACATGAAACTTTGTTCCAAATGTTTAATAGCATGGAAAATAAAAACAGGCTCCTGTACTCAGCACCCTCCAAAAAGAGTTTTCTCTGAGAAAAGAACAATATACACAATGGATGAGGCATATCCCGGAACTGTGATACAAGGCCAGTAAGAAAATCCCAACAAACACAAAATGTCATTTTTCAATGTCCCCTTAACACAGAACATTTAAAACATTATTTAAAAAATGAAAGAGAAAATACTAACAGATTTAAGGAAAAAGCACTACCTAGTAATCTTATATGCTATTGATGAAGGATGACTTTCAGAATTATCTCACTTCAATATTCATTTCTGAAAGTAATTAATAGAAACCTACAATCCAATGCTGCACTTTAGGAAAGAGGCTGCGTAAACACAGTATATTTCCATCAAGCTTTTTCATGACTTACATTTATATTTCTTTTTGGTGGGAGTTTCACATAGAAGGATGTAGGACATTTGACGTCTTTCTCACACTGTTTACATTACAGAGGTTTTATCAAGTGACTCCTTTTATGCCTTCAGAAAGAACTAGGATGACAAAAGGCTTTCTTGCATTCTTTATATTTACATGTTTTTGCTCTACTGTGCCTTCTCACATATCCTCAAAAGTTTGTATGAGAAAGAAAGGCTTTCCCACCTTCCTGACAAGTATAGGGTTTCTCTTCAATATGAGTTCTTTCATGTCTTCAAAGAGAACTGGGAAAACTAAGTGCTTTACTACATTTTTCAAATTCATACAGTTTCTTTCTCGTATGAACTCTTTCATGTTCTCTAAGAGAACTGGAAGAAATGAAGGCTTTACTGCATTCTTTACATTCATATGGTTTCTCTCCTGTATGAATTCTTTCATGTTTTTGAAGAGAACTGCTACAACTGAATGCCTTACTGCATTCTTTACATTCATATGGTTTCTCTCCAGTGTGACTCCTTTTATGTACTCAAAAGGCACTGAGGGAAATAAATGCTTTCTCACATTCGTTACATTTATAAGTTCTATCTCCAGTGTGAGAGATCATGTGTGATTGAAGGCTTGAGCGAGCTATAAAGGCTTTCCCACATTTCTTACATTCAAAGGGTTTCTCTCCAGTGTGAGTTACTTCGTGTACTCGAAGAGACCTGGGATAATAGGATGCCTTACTGCATTTTTTACATTCATACCGTTTCTCTCTACTGTGATTTCTTTCATGTCTTTCAAGAGAACTGAAAGAAGTAAGTGCTTTATTGCATTTTTTGCATTCATAGAATTTCTCACTAGTGTGATTTCTTTCATGTATTTGGAAAACTTGAAGAGAAATAAAAGCCTTACTACATTCCTTACATACAAAGGGTGTCCCTCCTGTGTGAGTTCTTTTGTGTCTTTTTAAGTTAGCGTATAAACTGAAGGCTTTCCCACAATCTTTGCATTCATAGGGTTTCTCTCCAGTGTGACTCCTTTCATGCATTTGAAATGAACTGGGATGAATGAAAAGTTTTCCACATTCCTTACATTTATAAGGTCCGTCTCCAGTGTGAGTGATCAAGTGTACTTGAAGGTTTGTGACAGCAATAAAGGCTTTCCCACATTCCTTACATTCATAGGGTCTCTTTCCAGTGTGACGTCTTTCATGCATTTGAAAAGTATTAGGAAGACTGAATGCTTTAACCACAATTTTTACATTCATAGGGTTTCTCCCCAGTGTGTCTCCTTTCATGTATTCGAAGAGACCTGGAAGAAATGAATGCTTTACCACAATTTTTACATTCATAGGGTTTCTCTCCAGTGTGACTCCTTTCATGTATTCGAAAAGCACTGGGAGAAACGAATAGTTTCTTACATTCCTTACATTTGTACGGTCCATCTCCAGTGTGAGAGATCATGTGTGATCGAAGACTTGAGGGAGCTGAGAACGTTTTCCCACATTCCTTACATTCATATGGTTTCTCTCCCGTATGAATTCTTTCATGTATTCGAAGAGACTTGGAAAAAGTGAATGCTTGACCACAATTTCTACATTCATAGGGTTTCTCTCCAGTATGAGTTCTTTCATGTATTTGAAGAGAACTGGGAAAAGGGAAGGCTTTCCCACATTCCTTACATTTATATGGCTTCTCTGCATATTTTTGATAGGCATACGGTTTGTGTTTGGTGTGACACCTTATGTGCCTATTAAGGGATGAATGATGCATGAAGACTTTTCCACATGCACTGCATTTATATGGTTTTGCTGTAGTTTTCTTGCTCAGTTTGAGATTTGGAATAAGGCTGAAGTTTTCTCCACATTGACCACCCTCTTCACTTTCAGAGAGTCTCCCTACCATATGACTTCTGTAAAAAATGAGAAGCACATTATAAATGACTTCTTTACAAGAATTTTGTATTTGTCATATTTATTGTGATTTATAGGAAAAGCTTAGGTTTTCTGCCTTGTCTGAATGCTCGGAACTTGAATAAACTGAATTCTCTGCAAGAGGACCTCACCCCTGCTATTATCCAAACAGTGATATTCACATATAGGGTTTATTAATACTGTTTCCAAGAGAGCGATTTTGCAAAAGCTGAACCTCTACATCACATTTCAGAAAGTCTATTGAGTGAAAATTTTCTAAGAATATCTAAATTTGAAACAACAGTTATTTGTTTTGTTTGCATCTTTTTAATATTTCATAATATACCAGGATTCTCACCTGAAACACTGCTTTCTATTGTGAATGTGACTCACCTTGGTTTTCTCTCCCAGTTTTGATACTTTTCTTCAATATCATGATCTTCCCATGTTTTCCCTGAAATGCAGACCCTGAAAGTTGATTACAAAGTATTAGAAATTATAGAAAAAATTCTAGATTCTAAGACCATGATAAGCTATGATCAGCTCTATTTTATTTACCACTATCTCTCCTTTCCACATTCTACATCTTGGAACAACATTGACAGGCCAGAAACACTTGTACTCTCATTGATGTAGTGAAGGAATGTCCTCGTTCTTACCTACTGAGGCCAGGTTCCTGAAGGTTTCCCACATCACATCTCTGTAGAGTTTCCTCTGTGAAGGATCCAGTAAAGCCCACTCCTCCAGAGTGAAGTTCACAGCCACGTCCTCAATGGCCACTGAGTCCTAAAACATTACAAATATTTGTAGAGGAGGATGCATGAGATTAACAGCACTAGGGATCTACACTCCATGAGTAGGAAGGTTACATACGATTCTGTCACAATGTGATCATCGAAAACTCACTGGTTTTCTGTACATATTTCCTCATCAATTGAACATCATCAAGAACACACGAAAATTATTTATTCACTTTTACTGTGACCATATTAAATCATATTTCTCTGTAATGGCAGGGTCAAGAGCATGTTGGGAAATTATATAAATGTTATCCAATGAAACAAATATTATCATTATGAGACAAAAAGAACAAAAAAGACAGAACACAATATCCATGAAGCCTAGGACAACCCTCTTTAACACAGGCTTAAGCTACCCATAACAGGAATACTTGAACGAAAAAAGAAAAGGCAGAAAGTAATAGAAGAAACAATTGAAATAATAATTACCAAAATATCCTAAAATAAATGAGAGCTGGCAAAGTGTACCTCTAGGAAGCTCAGAGAACACTAAACATGATAAGCTACAAAAGTGCACACTCAACATTATCCTATTCAAACTAGAGAAAAATCGAAGACAGAGAATATATTGAAAAATGCCAGAGAAGAAACATACCTTACGTATAAAGAAAGAAAAATTCAAATTAAACTGGACTTCTTTTCAAAAAACATGCAACAAGTACAGAGCAGAGTGAAATATTTAAAAAGTACAGCGAAATGTTGAGAATAAAAAACCGCTCTTAGAATTCCAGTCAAGGAAAATTATCCTTCTAAAATAAAGGAAAAGTAGCGGCTTTCTGAGACAAAAACTGAGGAAATTTGTCATTAGTACACCTACTTTGAAACGATCAAAAATTTATTGGAAAGAATGTAAATGATAAAGGTGGAAGACTAGAAAAGGAAGAAATGAAGGTAAAATATCTTTTATATGTTTATAATTAATATAACGAATGACAGTTTGTTTCATATAATATTAGCAACAATGTATTTGGTAAAGAGAAGCTTAGGGACAACTGAAATGAATGACAGTAACATGACAAGGCATAGAAAGGGGAAATAGGGAATACTCTGTTATGAAGTACTTGCACACGGTGAAGAGGTATAGTATTATTTGGCAGAAAAGGTGGGTTAGTTATAAATGTGTATTGAAAACTCAAGGGCAAGCTTTTAAAAAAATGTGTAAAAGATATACTAAGAGAGGAGAAAAAAAAGAATCAGATAAAATGCTGAATTTCAGCCAGAGAAGGTGGAAGACAAAACGAAACAAATGACAAGAGCAAGCTATAAGAATATTAGTATCAATCCAGTGTATTAATAACCACCTTAATCATCAATGGTCTCAATATAATTGAGAGATACAGTAATATCAGATTTACAAAAAACAAACTGAGTTACATACTGTCTACAAGAAATCCACTTTCAATATAAAGACACAAATACATGAGGGGTAAAAGGATGGAGAAAAGTATCCCATGCCAACACAGGTCAAAAGAAAGTTGGCATATGTATATGAAGTATAGATAATGCAGATTTCAAACCAAGGAAAATTCAGAGATAAAGAGGGACATTACATAATGATAAAGGAGTCTTCTCCAAGAAGGCACAGCCATCCTTCATGTGTATGAGCATAACAACAGAGGGACAAAATACATAAGACAAAGAGCTGATAGAATGCAAGTAAAATAGAGGAATTGAGTTTAATAGTTGGAGAATTCAACACTCTCTTATTATGAATTAGAAATTCCAGTAGGCAGAATGGAGAAAGGACAGAGGTGAACAGAACAGCACTGTGAAACAAGTGGATTTCATTGTAATCTATGGAATAGTTCATGCAACAACAGCAAAATATACATTCTTCTCAAGGTCACATGGAACATTCACTAAGACAAACCACATTCTGGGACATAAAGCACACCTTGGCACATCTGAAAGAACAGAAATCACATAAAATATGCTCTCAGACCACACAGGCATTCATCTAGAGGTCAATAACAAGAAGATAGCTGGAAAATTCCCAAATAAGTGGAGATTCAACAATATATTTCTAAATACATAGGATCGAACAAAAAGTCTCAAGAAAGTGAAAAATTATTTTGAAGTAAATGAAATGAAAACAGAAGATACCAAGGGTTCTTGGATGCAGCAACAGCAGTGCCTAGAGGGAAATTTATGCCATTGAACAATCACACTGGGAAAACCTAAGATCTATAATCAAAAATGTACTCATCTACCTTAGGAAACAATAAAAGAAAGAGCAAATAAAACCCAAAGTAAGCACAATAAAAAAAATAATAAAAATTAGAAAAGAAAGCAATGTCATTGTGGGAAATCAGGATAAAATTAAAACAGAAAAAGCTAGCTCTTAGACAAGACTAACAAAATTGCTAAACATCTAGTCAAGATAAAGAAAAGAGGGAAGACATATTACTAATATAAAAAAAGGAAAACAGGGGGAAACGAAAATAAAAAAGGATTTGATAAAATCCAATGTCCATTTATGATAAACTAGTAATAGAGGGGAACTTTCACTACTTGAGAAGGAACACCTTTTCGAATTTTGCAGCTAAATTCATAACGTTTTTTCCATATGGCATGACTGTGTCCGTGAAACCTGAGAAAGGATTCACAACAGAAATAACTCCTGGAATTCATAAGGGAGTACAGCAAGGTTGAAAGGTACATGAGTCAACGGCTTTCCTTATAGACCCACACAAATATAGTCAACTGACCTTTGACAAAGAAGGAAAGGCAATTCACATGAAAAAGCAAGTTTTTTAAGCAAACAGTGGTGGAAATAATGGATACCCACATGCAAACACACATACATAAAATGAATGTAGACACGGGCCTTACACCTTTCACAAAAATTAAGTGAAAACACATCACAGATCTAAATGTAAAATTCCAAAGGAATAAACTCCTAGCATATAACATAGGAGAAAATCTAGCTGACTTTGGGTTTGGAGATGAATTTTTAGATACAAACCAAAAAGCAAGGTCCGGAAAAGAAAAAAACAAAATTGTACTTCCTTAAAATGAAAATCTCCTGCTCTGAGAAAGAGTGTTAAGAGAATAAAAACACAATTTACAGAGTAAGAGAAAATCTTTGTAAAACACTTATCTGATAAATAATTGCTATCAGAAATATCCAAAGAACTCTTAAAACTCAACAGTCAGAAGACAAACAACCCAATAAAAAAATGGGCAAAAGATGTGAAAAGACAGCTCACTGAATAAGATATACAGATAGGAAATAAGCAATATAAAAACATGCTTCGCATCAAATGTCATTAGGAAATTGCAAATAAAACAATGAGGGAACATTAAACACTTACTAAATGGGGAAAACTCAAAACATTCAGAACGCTAAATACTGTTGAAGATGCAAAGCTACAGGTAATCCTCATTCAGTTGGCGGGAATGGAATTTGGTGTGCCTACAATGGAAGACAGGAACTTTCTTTGAAAACGAACTACACTGTTGCTACATAGAGGAAGATCCACCAATAAGGCACCTTGCTATTTTTCTAAATGAGTTGAAACCTTATGTTCACACAAAAGCTACACTTGAATGTTCATAGACGCTTTGTGCATAATTGGCAAGAGTTAGAGTTTTAAGCACGACGTCCTTCAAGTGTTGAATAGACAATCAGTGGTGTATCCGTACCGTGAAATACTGTTCAGCAATAAAAGAAATGAGGTATCAAGCCATGAAAACACAGGGAGGAAACTTAGAAGTATACTGCTAAGGGAAAGAAGCCAATGTGACAAAGGTATGTAGAGTATGATTCCAAGTACATGACATTCTGGAAAAGACAAAAGCATGAACCTGTAGAAAGACCTTTCGATGTGAAGAACTTGGAGGCTGGAGGGAGAGATGAGTCGATAGGTGGAGCACAGAGGAGTTTCAGGGAAGTGAAACTACACTCCATGACACAGAAATGGATGGGTATCCATGTATTTATACGTTTGCCAAAACCCACACAGTGTCAATGCTAATGTGCACTGTAATGCATCAACATGGGCCAGAAACCTACCAGAGTAATACAAAATGAGACAAGTCGTGCAAACTGTGTGGATGCAGAGAGGAGGGTTCTGTGGAAAATATCTAAATTCTGATCAATTTTTCTGTAAACCTGAAACTGTTCTAAGAAACACTTAAGTCCTTCAAAAAAACATGAAGACAGACTCATTACAGTTCACCCCTGATGACTGAAAGAGGACATCTCTTATTCAACTGATTTCAACTGATCTCAGTAAGCCAGTACAGTGCTCTATGAGCCTGAGACCCATACGGAAGGGGAAACTTCCATCGAGTGCCTTGTTGGGGAGCACAGCACTGTATCCTCTGAGAAGCGCCATGGTCACTATCAGTAGTGTCAGAACCCCAAGGTGGATGACGAGTGTCCTGGGTGAGTCCTTGTATTGTAGACCCAGCAATGTACAGACAAATGTTACCTTGATTTCTACTTTGAGGATCTCCGAGTCAAGAGATTCCCAGAGTTCTTTGCCACAAAGTGGCATCTCATAGACAATCATCCAAGAGTTTGTGAACATGTGCAGATTAGGCCAACTTTGGGCCTGTGGTAAGATTACTGCCTGCTGCTTGGTTAGCTCTAACGATCCTTCGATTTGGTTCTTCATCACGGATGTCCCAATTAAGGGATGAAGAGCATCGGCGCCGCACTGAGCTCCATGATGTACAAATGTGTATTGTCATCAAACTCTATGCACTCCCCAGTGCTGTGCATTCAGTTAATCCCGAGGAACTACCCAGGGAACCAAGGGGTCTGGGAGAGGGGTGGCCTCCTCCATCACCACAGCATCTTTCAATAAACTGAAGAGGGGCCATGCCCCTGCTGCACGTGGCATACGCTGCAGGGCCAAGGTTAGGCTATATTATATGACAAGTAGGTGTCAGTAGCCGAGCTGAGCAGGCAGGGTCCTGTTTCCAAGGCCAAAGGCATAACAGGTGCCCTGGTAGAGGGTCTCATGCTCATTACTTACGAGAGCCTCTGTTTTCAAGAGATCTCAGTATGAGATGAAAAAGCAGCTCTAGTGGCATATAGTGCGGGACGTGGGGCAGTTTCCTGCATCAGAAGCCTACAGACAACTTAAGGCCCTCCTCCAGAGAGCCTCACATCACTGCCGCCATCAGGGTCAGACGCCTCCTCCATGACAACTGGTTGGTTTACAGAGTTTAAGGAACCCAGGATGAAGATGGGTT
>NW_025792653.1:0-2167 GCF_021613505.1 Equus quagga | reverse complement strand
CCTTGTTTCTGATTTGCCAAACTCTCAGCTAAAACTTTCCTATGTTCTACTATTGTTCACACTGTTTTTTTTAAATCATATATTTTGGCCCCTGATCTTTCAACATTTTCAAACTTTATGGAATGTCATATTCCCCCCTCCCCAATAAGCTATAAATCTCTCAGAAAGAGACTAAATTTCAGTTACTTTATACTCTGACCTGGCACAGTGCCTGGTACATAGCACTCACTAAATACTTTGCACAGGTGAATATTCTAGGCCTACATTTACAAATGCAAACCTCTCCTTCACCTAAATTCAAACAGGATTTTATCTGTGTCTTTCTTATGACACGGGTTGCATTCTTCAATCTAAGTTATAAAAATAAACCTCCTCTAATTAAAACAAAAAGTCTTCTTACACTGCATGTATAGTGCTGTATTTCAGATCTATAGTTGATCCCATTCTGAATAGCATATCGAGGCCCAAAGACTGGTCACATCTTTATCTTCTCCTTTCTCTCTTCTCTTCCTACCACCTTCATGTCTGAGGTGGCTATGAATTTGGTGAAACAAGTCATCAATCACCAAATACTGAAAATAAAAGAGAATCTTTTCCAAATTAAAAAGATCAGTGCTTATACCTGTCCTCTTTCAAATTTACACCTCAATGTGACTAGGAAAACACAGGGTCTCAGTGCTGACGTAAAAGTACAAAACAAAGATTAGAGTTCTAGGTCAATGATTCCCAGACAACTAAAAAAAAAAAATTATTTAATTGGTAAGACTGACAAATGATTCATATTTTTAATTTTGTCAAGAAAGGACTTGGGACCAGCCCCGTGGCCGAGTGGTTAAGTTCGCGCCCTCTGCTTAGGTGGCCCAGCGTTTCACTGGTCCAGATCCCGGGCGTGGACATGGCACCGCTCATCAGGTCACACTGAGGTGGCGTCCCACATGCCACAACTAAAATATGTACTGGGGGGATTTGGGAAGAAAAAGCAGGGGGAGAAAAAAAGAAAGGACTTAAAATGGGAGGGGCATTTTAAGTCAAAAAAAGAATATAATTTTAGGAAAAAAAGAAAGAAACCATTAAATTGAAAAATCTGACATTATGGCTGATTAGCAAGTTTCAGGGACAGTAGACTGGGAACTGCTATCATAGATATGTCAATTAGTTTCAGCTTAGACCAAATCTCTTTACCCTAAATGAGACTTTGTTTGAAATGAAATGTTATATCTTCAAAGACGTCCACAAAGCATAACACTAAAGCCAAACCAAGTAATTTAAAAAGCAAAATAAGGAAAGCTTATTTCTTCCCTAGCCACCAGTCCCTTCCCTCACAAAAAAAAATCTTACATATGACTGGTAGACTCCCCAAACAGAAGAGCAGCAAAAAATTAAACGCCAAGTTTCTTCTATGCCAAGAAAACTTGCAAAGACCTTTGCAATTGTAAAGACGCTCCTATCAAATGATTCTGCAATTAAACTGTATATCAGGTCCCTATAATACACAACAAGAATACCCTGGTTTGATTTAGTGTATACAATCAGGTTGCTACAAACAAAATATAAACTTGCTATAGCCTGCTTCATTCATTTCCTTGGAAAAAAGGTAGAAAGCCTCTTTGCAAGTGTTTTCCTGTCTCAATGCAGACCTATCTACTGTCTGCCAAATAATCCTTTCAGGTTCTTTAATACTGCCCTCCCAACCCATCTCTTCTAAGAAGCCTTGGTAAAAACTAGGTCTCCAATTTGATAATTATTTATCTCACTTCCTTTTCAGCTTTTAAGAACCTGTGTTTCATTGTTTCTCTGTGGCGCTTGTTCTGTGCAACACTGTTATCCTTCAAGGTTTAAGGTAATTTCTCTGTTCTCTAAATATCCATAGCCCTTTACATGTGCCACTTTCACAATACTCGTATTTCTACATTGCATAGCATAGCATAGCCATTAAGCATATGGTTCTCAAATAACTGTCATTGATTAGCTGGGTGACCTTGGGCAAGCCACTTAACATTAACAGTGCCTCAGTTTCCCTATCAGTAAAATGAGGATAACATTTGTACATACCTCATAGGGTTCTTCTTAAGAGTAAATGAGCTAATATACAAAAAGTTCTTAGAACAGCACTTGTTATATATTAAGTACCATTTAACTATCTAGTCTTAAAATCATTCACCTAATT
>NW_025792652.1:12408-15760 GCF_021613505.1 Equus quagga | reverse complement strand
GGAGCTCAGCTCACAGGCATCCCTCGAGGGAACGACTCAGATGTGTGTGTTCATTCATTCATTCCTTCCATCAGTCAGTCAGTCAGCCAGTCAGCCAGTCATTTAATTCCTTATTCATCCATGTGTTTACTTCCAGCTGAAGCCACTGATAGGCACCATGAAGCGGGATCTCGGAGGGAACCGCACACGAGTAGGGACGGGTCAGAGCAGGACCCTGAGGCCAAACCTCATGGTCTGAGCCCTGCTCACCACTCAGCTGTGTTACCTGGGACAGGTCGCTTGCCGTCTCTGTATCCGGGTCTGTCAGCCGAGGACAGTGATAAGCCCGCCCCGTGGGGTGTGAGCTGATGAGTCTGTGTGGACGGTGCCCAGGACAAGGCCTGGCCCCCGCGACCCAGGGCCCTGGGCTCTCTCCACAGAACTGCCGGGTCAGGGGACAATTTCCATCTCCTGTGGGGACGTGACCTGTGCACCCGCCGGGCAGAGGGTGCGACAGTGTTGGGTGGGGCCTGCTCTCTGCGACCATCCTGAGAGCGAACGACTTGCATTCTCCCCATACCCACGTTTAATTCATAAGGATTCAAATACATGCATTTTGCCAGAAAAAATGAGAAAGCTAATTCAAATTAAACTGTAAAATTAAATTTAACACGTACTATTTATTGTATGCTGTTCATTTCAGTGTGTATTTTACGTCTCAATATATTTGCATCTGTTGTGCCTGCATTTGGCAAAGCCACTGGCTATTGTGGTTTACGGGTGATTTAAGAGACTTTTACTTGTGAAGGCAATTTTGACCAAGCACCCTTCTGTGCCGCGTTAGGACACAGCGCACGTGTGATGTGTGAATTCACCACACAAATGAGGATCCCCTGGTGTCTCAGTGTGAACACAAAGATGTGAATCAGTCTCGGGCAGCACTCCCTCACCCGTGTGGCGGGATCCCCACCAGCTCTTGAGTCCCCCCGCGTGACTGCCTCTTGGTTTCTTCCTAGGCGAGTGCGCGTATCTGAATTCGTAGCTTAAACGTGGGTATGTGACCATCTCGCACGGCAACAGCAAGGCCCCTGCAGTCGTCCAGGTCGGAGAGGGCAGCAGCGTGGACCGGGACAGCTGTAGGGAACCTGGGGAGATCAGGCTGGTGTGGATCAGACCTCACTAATGGGATGGGGGGGGACGATCCCTCCAGGCCCATCATTGTCCCCTCCCAGCCAGGAGTGATGGAATGTACCCTATGGATAGCCTCCTTCCATCCTCTGTCCTCTGGCGACCAAACGTTTCCCGCCACCAGCTGCTGTCCCCCCACTTCCCTGGCAGCCCCAGGCTCATTAGCAAGAGAAGCGTCCACCTTCCCACTGGCCAGGATGGAGTCCCCCGTGGCCACGAGTGCTGTGCAGGATTGCTCACAGTTGGGACACCTCTGGCCTGGAGCTCTAGCCGGGGCTTCTGTGGCTTCTTGGATCCTGAGCAGAACCCGCCCCCTCTGGCTGTTCCTTACTTAGGAATATGCTCCTCTCTGCGCAGCCAGGGCTGGCTCGCTGCAGGAAACCTCCTGGGTGGATGGTCCAGCCGGACCCAGACCCCTCTCCCAGGCTGGGAGGCCTCTTCCAGCTCCAAGGTCCCATTGGTCCACCACCCATTCACCCCAAAAGTATTTAATGAGCACCTACTGTGTACGAGGCAGTGGGGCGAGTGGTCCCAGGGCCCCCAACGACCTGTGTCTCGAGGGGAGAATATTAACCAGACATTGCCTTGTCAGCTGGGCTGAGTGGGAGGAAGGAGGGGACAGCCCAGGGGAGGTGGCCTGGGGGACACCAGGTGAGGAGCACTTCCCTGGGGAGGAGGCTGGAGCTGAGACAGGGGCGTGAGTAGGAGCCGACCAGTGGGGAGCTTTATGGGCAGAGGGGCAGGAGGTTGGGGCCTGGGCGGGGGCATGGTGTCCTGGGGACTAACAAGGTCCAGTGAGGCCCAACCGCAGCCAGCCCTGGGGAAGTGGGGGAGATGCGTCCCAGGGTGGAGGACAGACCCCCAGGACCCTGTTGGAGTGTCCCTCCAGCTCCCTCAGCTTCCTTGCAGAGCCCTGTTCTCGGGGGTCCAGCCCTGGGTGGATGCCCTTCCCCCACAGCCAAAGCCCCCCAGAGGGTCCTTCTATGGTGGGCGGTGATCCAGCCCAGCCCAGTGCCCAGTGTGCTTCTGAGCTCTGCTCACCCCCATGGCTGCCCGCGACCCGGGAGGGGCTGCAGCTGCTCCTCTCTGCCCATCAGCCTCCTGTTTGCTCCTCCGGACCCCTGTCGTCCCTTCTGTCCCTCTGTCCCTCCAGCTATGCCACCATCGGCGTGACCACGTCTCCACCCTTCTGTGTAGATGCTGCCCTCACCGTATTTGAGGCTGGGTGCAGCGGAAGCACAGAAGGGATTTTAAGTGAGGAAATGACTTTATTCAATTCAGAGTTTTAAAGCCGACTCAGGCAGGAGGAGAGAATGAGGTGGGGGTGGGGCAGAGGGAGGAACAGTCAGACACTGCAGCTCTTCCTTCGTCACCCGACAAGGATGACGGTGGCTTGGGGAGGGGCAGATGGACAAAAGCAGACACACTCAGGGGAGGTTAGGACGTGACACCCAGAGCCCTGGGAGGGGAGTTCCATGAGGCCCCTCACACAGAAGGAGAGACCGAGGCCAGAGGACGCTCACCCCCTCAGCATCAGGCCCTGGTACTGGGGAGGTGGACCTGCCTCCAGTCCAGCCCGCACCTGCTGACCCCAAGCCTTCTCTCAAGGCCACCTCCACAGACGGTGCCTCCTTATCTTGACTCTTCTGTTTGAGACAAAATGAAACAAAAATGAGAACTGCAGAAAGAAATTGCTGACCCCACTGGCCTGGTTCCATCATTTTTACTGTTTCCACAGAATTGTCTTTGTGCACAGGATGCCGATGTCCTGATGTTCAGGAAAGCTTCCCTGTGTGAAGTCCTGGGCAGGGCTGGGGGGCGATGGAGAGGGAACCCTGGGGACCCCCATCCCTGCAGGCTGCTCCCCAGGGAGGGGACAGGAGGACTCTGCTCTTCTGCAGGTTCCACACAGGTGGACAGGAGGCAGGACAGCCTGGGGAGGTGGAAATAGGGAGCAAATGCCGGGGTCCCGGAGCTGCCCACCCACCCACCTCCAGAGGGTCCAGGTTTGCATCAGTGAAGGGGCTTCAGACCCCCGGCCCAGGCCTGTGCAGACCCTGTGGAAGCTCTGGACTGCACCCCAACAGACAGAAGGGCATCACACCCATTGCCAGGCTATTTGTGCTCACTACAGGTGTGCTGTGTGGTAAGGTGGGAGCCTGGGGGCGGGGCCAGGATGGAGGGG
>NW_025792652.1:0-12398 GCF_021613505.1 Equus quagga | reverse complement strand
ATCTCCCGGGGCATGTGCTCAGGGTGGGACCCCTGGTCAGACACATGTGTGTCCTTGATTGGACTAAACGGTGCCAGGTTCCCCCCCAGGATGGCGACTCTATCTGCCCTCCCACCTGCTGGGCACGAAGTCCCTGTGTCCCCGTCTCCCTGGCAACGCTGGCAGCAGCCGGCTCCCTAATCGCTGCCCGACCGTTAGGTGTAAACGGCTCTCACTGTGTTGTTTCATTTGCGTGCCTCATTTCCAACAGTTTTGAGCATCTGGGCTCACGTGTGCTCATATTGTGAGGTTTCCTTCCCTGAAGACTGTCTGTTAATATTCCTTTGCCCATTGTTGGGAATTCTGTCTCTTTCTTGTTGATCACAGAGTTACACTGTATATTCTAGGTGTTGATTGTTGGCCAGTTTTAAGCATTACAAACGTATTCTCCCATCTGTCAGCTGTCTGTTAACTTTGCCCGTGATCTCCTTCATTAACAGACATCCTTGGTTCTGATGTCATAAAGTTAATCACTTTTATGGTCTGGTTTATATTTTTTAATTTGTTTAAAAAATATCTCCCAGCCACAAGTTCACAAATATGCTACATATTCTCCTATTTTATTTCCTTTCCGATTTGGTTTTTAACCATCCGGATCCCACCTTCTTTGTGGTCTCGGTGAGGATTCAGTCTCACTCGCCCGTGGACTTGGCCACTTGGCCCAACCCCACCTTCCACACGGCCCCTCCTCTGCCTGCTGTCTGTGGCCCGATTTCATCATAGTCTTGACACCATCGTGTGAACAGTTACTTAGTTTGTTGGTTCTACTGAAATGTTCTAGTTTTTGTTGACTGTCTCCTCTAGGGGAAACAAACCCAAACCCCGCAGAATGATGGAAACACCTCATCACCGCAGCCCTGATGCTCCTGCTTTCACTCGGGCGGCGCTGGGCTGGGGCTGGCTCTGGCTCTGGGAGTCCAGCAGGCCTGCTGCGTAGACCTGGTCCCAGAGGGGACGGTCAGGAGGCTCTCCGGAAACTGGGGAGGGCCCAGGAGCCAGGGTGTGAGGGGATCCAGCCTGGCAGAGTGGTCTCCCCGTGGTCCTCCGTCACAGCCTTGGTGCGACTGTGTGGAGCGTGGAGGGCCATCACATCTCGGTTGTCCTGAGGCAGGCTGGGGACCTGGGGCCAGACCCCACACCTGTCCTGGGTTATGGGGCATCGGGTGGGGGGTCAGGGTCCTGCTGCGGAGCGTTTAATGCTGGCTCTGGGGGAGTTCATGGCGTGTGCCGGTGTCTGCGGTGGAGATATTTTCACTGTGACTCATGTGAGCTGGCTCCTAGAATTCCTGAAAATTCACCACGTAGAAATCGGCTCTGACAGCGGGTAGGGGTGGCTCCAGGGCCCCAGGCCAAGCACCCCCAGCTCCCTGGATGCAGGCAGAGTGCAGGGGCTGGTGAGGAAGGGGAGCCCAGAGGAGGAGGGCCCGGGACCACAGGGGGCCCAGGGCTCTGAGCGCCAGCTCCTCCTCCTCGGCCAGCGTTCACTGGAGAGCAGGTGGTTCCACATCTGCAGGTCCTCACCGCAGTTCCCTCTTCCTGAGCGTCAGTTTCCCCTTCTGTCAAGGGGAAAGAGGACTGGACCCCGCCCAGGGGACCGAGGGGAATTAAATGGGGTCACACCACAAGCTCCCAGCTCAGTACCAGCGAACTGCGTGTAAGCGAGTGTTCATCCGTGATGACCCCATCCTGCCTGGTGCTCAGATGTCCCAGCACAGCCCACGGCCTGGGGAGAGTGGAGAGACAGTCCACGTCCACAGGGACCATCAGGGCCGAGCAGGATTCAAACCCAGCCCTCTCTGGGTCTGAAGCAGCCACGCATCTCGCTGCCTTCGGGGTCCAGGCTGCTGAGGCCCAGGGTGAGATGGGTGGTGTCCCCGCAGAGCCTGCTCCCTCTGCACAGGGGGACGTGGGGAGGCCACTCGTGCCCTGCAGAAAGGGTGGCTGCTCCTCACCCCGAGGTAAAGGGCCCCTCTGCCTGGAGCCATAGTAAGGGCGCAGGGCAAGAGCAGGATGGAAACAGGCCACGGGCTCTGCCTCACCTTCAGGGATCCAGCCGTGCTCCAGTCCGGGCCCCCACCCGCCACCTGCTCCCCACAGACCCCAGGGTCCCACACACCTGCCAGCAGAGACACCTGGCTGTGAAGAGGCCCCACCCCCGGCAGCCAGGGAGGGATAGTGCAGCCTCCTCTTTAAAGGGGAAACCCCCCCCACACACGCAGGTCTGGTCCAGAGTCACATCTAAACAGGCAGCTGACACTGCAGAGGACAGGAAGGGACAGCTCAGGTCGCTCCAGGTAGAGTTACCAGTAAATAAAGATACAGGATGCCAGTTCAGTTTTAATTCCAGGTAAATAACAAATCATGTTTAGCCTCTATAGGCCCCATGCTGGTGTGTCCTAAACACTTGGGGGCCTGTGAGGAGGGAGATGGGCCAGGGGCCGCCCCTTGTGATGCTCCCTGAGCCCTGAACGCAGACCACCTGGGTGGGGTGGGGGTGACCCAGTGCCAGGAGACCCTGGGAAGGAAAAGCACTTAGCTGAAGCGTTAAAACATGCTGGTGCTGCACTCCCCTCCCTGGAAGCTGTTCTGCGGGTGGAGAACAAAGAGGAGCTTGCAGTGAAGGGGTGAGTGAGGCAGAGAAATCCTGTTTTTCAGCTGGAAGCGCCTGGGGCAGGTGTCCCTGCTGAGAAGAGGGAGAGAGGAGTAGGGGGAGGGGAGGGGAAGCGCAGGTCTCTGCAGGGCAGGAGAGGGGGGAGGAAGGGAAGGAAGCACATTGAGCAGTCAGTCCACAGTCTCTCATGGGAAAACCTGTCACTTCATCGGGTGCACAATAAGCCGCAGGCATTAGACAGAGCCAACAGCTGAGCTGCCTAAATTCCCTGAAAATGAGTTTTCTTGGCTTCCTTTTCTTGGGAATGAGTGAATCAAACTCTGTGTTTTTCAGAATGTCTCAAGTCTCCGGTCCTCCCAGCTGAGATCCAGACAAGTGAAGGAGAGAGGGAGACGCGGGCTGGAGATTCGAGAAGGTTAATTAAAGTCTCAGATTCAAGGTCAGGGTGACCAGTCGCCTGAGGTCCTGGCTGCCCAAACTTCCAGGGGTAACAGCCCCCAGTCCCGTGGACCAGAACCATCCCTCAGAACAGGAATCTACATTTGACAGCCTTCACTCATCTGATGGATTCTTCTCCCGAATTCTCCTCTTAGAAATGAAATGGATTTCCATGGAAACGTGGGCCTTGATGGTGCAGGACACAGGCTGTTTTCAGTGGTGCCAAAGCACTGTGGCCGGTGCATAGACACCCAGGCTGAGCTCATCCATGAGGTTCCACACTCAGGAACCTCAGCACCCGTGGCAGTCAAGGGGCCGGCAGGACCGTGGTGCTGTTATGCTCCGCAGACGAGCAGGAAAGTGTGTGAAACCTGCCAGGAGCACCCGAGAAACATGGGAGGTTGTTTTTGCTGAGGCGACTTGACAGGAGGAAGTGGAAGAGGATTGGAGCTGCTCTTCCCAGGTGAGCCCCATGCTGCACTCCCAGGAGACAAGGAAGTTCAGTCACTGCAGGGGCCCATGTGTCATCTCCAGGGCATCAGCCACACTTGGTCCCAGCCCAGCCCGACTGCCCACACACTGCATTCTGTCGCCCTCAGGTTCCTGACTCAGCCCAGACAGTGTCCTTGCTGCCTGCAGGGCCCTGGAGTGGTCACAGGCCCAGCCTCAGGCTGCGTGAGCTCCCAAGGCACTGCCACGCTAGGAGGCAGAGGCAGGCTGAGGCTGGGGGACTTCTGCGGTCGCCTGCCCTCCCTTTGTTGGGTCTCAGCATGGGGTTCTGCTTGGAGCCCACACCTTCCTCATTAGATGCAGTTTTTTTAAAAAAGTTCACTAAATTTTGCCACAGCAATAGTTATATTGTTTTTGCTCATTTTTCTTCCAAAAGGAACATCTTTTTGTTGTTGAGTTATGCTTTTTGGCGAGGAAGATTTGCCCTGAGCTAACAGCTGTTGCCAATCTTCCTCTTTTCTTTTTTCCCCTCCCCAAAGCGCGAGTACGTGGTCGTATATCCTACTTGTATGTCATTCTAGTTCTTCTATGTGGGATCCTGCCACAGCATGGCTTGATGAGTGGTGTGCAGGTCTGTGCCCAGGATCCAAACCAGCCAACCCCAGGTTGCTGAAGCAGTGCACGCAAACTTAACCGCTACGCCACTGGGCCAGCCCCTAGATGCAGTTTTGATGAAGCCGCTCCTGCGTGTCTAGCCCTTCCTGACCAAGGGGCAGGCAGGTGACAAGCTGCCCAGTCAGTGCTCTCTCACTTGACTTTGACACTGGCAGTGTGGTAGAGTCTCCAGAGGTGGCCACCCAAACTCCCTGTCCCCCTGTGTACACATGCCACCCCTCCCCCTATCCAGAGGTGGAGTCTGTCTCCTTCCCGTGGGTTGACCTGGTGACTTTCTGTGGCCAACAGAATGCAGAGGAAGAGATATACAGGGACGTTCATGCCCGGAACTTAGGGCAACGGGAGCCTCCCCTTTCCGCCTCCTGGAAGCTCGCTGCCATGTCACAGGGCAACGGTGAGACCTCCGTGCCTGAGGAGCCCAAGGAGTGCGTGAAGAAGCCACATGGAGAGGCAGGCGGAGGGGGCACACGGGAGCCTTCCTGAACCTCCCAGCTCAGCCCGCCAGCAGCTGGCTGCTGCTGAGGGAGTGACCCCAGCCAAGGCCACGGGGAGCTGAGGAGCCCCAGCTGGGCCCTGCCTGAAATACCACCCCAGGACTGCGGGAAATAATGAATCCCTGGTGTTTTCAGCCACGGCACTTTTGGATGGGTTGTTGTGCAACAAGAGATAACTGAGTCAGGGAGAGTGGCACGGACTGGAGAGGCTGGAGTCTGATCAGCCGGGAGAGCCCCCGACACGGCTGTCCACGGTCCCTGGAGCCGGATCCCTGCCCCTGCAGTTCTAAGTCACAGCTCCTGTCATTTAGTGCAGCCCGACCCCGTGCACCTGCCGCCCTCTGCATTAGGCTCCTGATCCCCTCCTGGAAGGTCACTCTTTGATTCCATTCAGCTTTCATGAGTCCCTCTAACCGTGCTGGTGACAAGTACAGATTAATTTCTTGGCCTGACTTGGATGGTTTTCGTCTTCGATTCCTCCGTATCCCCAGGGCAGCTCCAGGCATGTTGGTGTCTTAATTCATCATCTGTGATTTTACAAAGGGATCGCCCAGCATGGGGACACTTCCACGTCACACATCTCACGGCACAGGCCACCTGAGACATCTCCCTGCACTGTCCACACTGACCTAGGATATCTCCCTAGTTCCCCTGCTGTGTCTACACTGACCCCAGTTGTCTCCTTTCTTCCCCTGTTTTTACGGACCTGGGATGGCTCGCTGCTTCCCCACATGTGTGCACACAGACCTGGTGGTCTCCCCAGTTACCCTGTTGTGTCTACACTGAGCCTGTGGTGTCTCCCTAGCCACCCCTGGCCCTACACTGGCCACATGAGCACAGTCATGTCTTGCTAGAGAAACAGCCTGCAGCAGGTGCTCAGCGCCCTCCCTGCCCGTGAGCCCACTGTGCTCAGGCGGGAGCACCTGCTCCAGGTCTTGAGGCATCAATCCAGGACCCTTTCCTGCCTGTGAATCTATTTCAGACAAAACCTCTTACATCAGCAGCGTAATGAGCCACCCCTGCTCCAGGATCAAGCCCTCCAGGTGATGTTGACGCTGCTGTTCTCAGTTCAGCTTGTGGAGGGAGCGCAAGGCTGCCTGGGCCTGGAGCATGGCCGGTGGGGGCATGAGCTGTGGGAGGAGGCCAAGCTCTTCTTCCAGCATCTGGAGAACAACCCCCTTTCTCCACGAAGGAACCTCAGTGCCCACGTCCAGGTGAACCCTGGACACCAACCCATATTGAAGAGGAGCAAGTGGGGCCAATGGTCACAGAGAAAGGCCTGCCCGAGTCTCAGACACCCCACCCTGCATCTCAGACCACAGCCAGGAGGGGTTCAGGCACCACCCACGGTCAAGGCCTCTGAGGACCCCCAGGTAAGTCCCCCCCCAGGTGAAGATCCCCCAGGTGAGGCCCCCCCATGAGCTGTCCTCTGGGGTCAGAGCCCAAGGACTTGGTGCGGGGGCAGGCCTGGGCCGCGGGGCCAGCTGGCAGGGAGGCTGCAGTGTCCCCTGCTCTCCCCTCAGCCTGCTCTCTGCCTGTGGGAGGGGGCTGCACCTGCTCCTGCATCAACAGTCAGAAGCACGCCTGGGGCCCCACCGCACCCTGTCCTCTGTCCCCTGGGGAACTCAGGGCTGATGTGGGGCAGGGAGCACGCTCCGTCCATGGTTCACACTGCACGACTCACCAGGGGAGCGGCTTTGCAGTAAGTGCACCTGAGTGTGGGGGAGCCGCCCAGGGCTGCCCACACCTGCTGTGTGTCACCTGCAGCTCAGCCCCAGGAGGAAGGAAGGTGGGTTTGCTCTGCTCTGTGGCTGTAACTTCAGGTCTGAGCTGCAGTAGGAGGAGAGGACATCAGGAAGGAGGAACTGAGCTCCCGTGGGAGAGGCTCAAGGGTTTCCAGATGCAGAGCAGGCCTCTGCCTCAGAGCAGAGCCTGAGGTTGGAACCACAGGTGATTGGCTTCCTAAGTGCCAGCCCTGCGGGGGCTCCAGTTGAGGAGCAGCAGAGCCCCGACTGCAGGGGTTGCAGTCCTTTCTTGCACGGCAGATGCTGGTGCAGAGCTGGAGGCTGTGAGCGTGCAAACAGCAAATACAGCATCTGAGGGAATCTCCCTGCACCTCGGTGGCTCCCATCTGAGCTGTCAGATGGAGCCCTGACCCCTCACCTGAGCGGGCTGTGGGTGTCTGCTCTGCCCCGAGCCTGTAGTAGGGAAGTGAGGGGAGGTCTGGGGGGTAGCAGCTAGAGCAGGAGTCCTGGGCACCTACCTGCTCAGGGGCCAGAGGGGCTGCGGGAGCAGGGGCAGCTGGGGGGAGGGGACAGGGGCTCAGCTGGGAAGGAGGACTCTCAGGAAGGCAGGAACCCTGCGGGGAGGTGGGGCGGGCTGTCTGCAGAGCTGGGCTGAGGGGAGCGCTGGGGAGGCTGAGCTGGGCCAGCAGGGGAGCTGCCTCTCACAGTCCCATGGAAGGGCTGATTCACAGGGTGGTGAGCTCCCCGTCACTGGAGGGTTCCGGCAGGGGTGGGGTGACGGAGGTGCAGTCAGGGAGCTCCCTCCTCGGGTCAGGTTCTCTGATGGTCAGTGTTTAAAATGGCATCTGGGGAGAGCTAACATTCAGGGCTGGCCCTCCTCACAGAGTCTGACTCAGGGTCTGGGGGCCTGAGGACCCTCTGCCCCTGCAGCAGCTCCCAGCTCTGAGAGTTTTGACTCGTGGGGTCTGCGGGCCCCAGGCCTGGACCGGCCTCGCGTCCTGCTCCTTGCAGGCAGGGCTCCAGGAGGGTGGGGGTCTCCCGCCTCGATTCTCCACAGGATCCCAGCGCCTGGAAAGGCTCCCAGCTCCGGGTGGACTCTCACGGAGGGCCTGTTGACACAGTGAATGAACAGGGAGGTCTGCCCTTCCCTCTCCCAGCCCCTGGGCTAGGAGATGAGGAGCCCTAACCCGGGGTCTCGAAGGTCCAGCCTGTGGGGTGAGCCCTGGACGGCGACAACCCCAGCGCAGGAAGCCCCTGGGAGGAGCCTGGCCCCCAAGCCACGATGTCATCCCTCAGGAGGGTTCTCCTCACCGTGACAACTAAGGACACACTGTCCAAGTCCCTCCTTCCCTGGGCAGTTGGCCGATGGTCAGTGTTCTGAAATCAAACTCAAGCTGGGAGCAGCTGTTGGCACGGGGTGCTGTGTTTGATGACTGTTGTCAGGCACGAGGTTTGTTTCTGATTCTCACGTGTTGGGGTCTGCCCCGTGGCCAAGTTGTTAAGTTCTTGTCCTCAGCTGCGGCAGCCCAGGGTTTCTTCTGTTTGCATATTGGGCGTGGACATGGCACGGCTTGTCAGGCCTCGTTGAGGCGGCGTCCCACATGCCACAACTAGAAGGACCTACAACTAAGATATACAACTATGTAGCAGGGGGATTTGGGGCAATAAAGCAGAAAAAAAAAAAGACTCATGTGGCCCCTGAGCCCCCAGTCCCTGTGTGCACACATGGGGGCCGGCAGAGGAGGAAGTCCAGGGAGTCCAGTCCACAGGGCAGCCCCTTGGGTATCAGCCCTCTGTCAGGACAGGGTCTGGGGGATGGTATTTGGGGGAGCAGGCACTCAGGTTGGAGCAGGGTCCTGCTCAGGAAGCTGACACTGCTCCTCGTGCTGGGCCACTGGGAAGGATACAGAGATAGCAGAACGTGGTCCAGTCCTCTGGGAGGGGTCCTAGCAGGACCCTGCAGCCTCCCTGGGAGCAGGCCAGCTCGCTGCACTCAGGGGAAGCTGTGCTGGATCCTCCAGATCCCACAGGAAGTGATCCTGGAGCTTGCTCTCTGCTGGTCACGGTGATGTCAGGGCAGGTGCGGAGGAGCGATGGCCCACGGGCTCCATTGACCAGGCCAGGTTTTCTCCCCTGTAATTATCCTGTCAGCGGGGGAGCGAGGAGCCTAGGGGTCAGATTCCTTCTGAATTGGGATTCCCAGAATGCTCGGGGGACTGATGGAGCCCCAGGCAGGTGGTGACCTTGACCCCTCAGGTGCACTTGAGCTTGGCGTCCCAGGGGGTGACAGCCACCCCACCTGCTGCTGCTCAGGGCTGCCCTGGGCGGGGCGGCGAGCTGCACCTGCAGTTTGCGGACGGACAGGACCCCAGGAGGCTGAGCAATCTTAATTTAAATGATTCAGTAGGAAGGTGGAAATCAAGCTGGAGATGTTCTGCTTAAGGACAACACATTTAAAGGCCCATGGATTATTTATTCCCTTAATTTCCCCTCGAATGCAACCCTCAGTCTGTATTATTAGATTTTTAATGACTATTAACTTCTAACATGAAATACCCGGGTTTCTCAGTTTTCACTGAAAGGCCAGGGGCGGGAGGGAGGCCGCACTCCTGGGGCTCTAAAGGCCCTGACCTCCGGGGACAGGGACGGGTCCCAGATTCTCCCAGAGCCCCCTGCGCAGGAGGACCTGCTCCCTCATTGTCAGCGGGCCTTCCGTCCCCTCACCCAGGAGGAGCAGGAGGCAGGACCTGGCGGGGCTGAGGCTGGCAGATGCCCCCACTGGCCGCGGGCTCCACGGGGCGGGGCTGCGCAGGACGAGCGGGTAGAGGGTCCAGCCCTTCCGCGTGGGACTGAGCTTCCTTCCCTTTGCGTCCCACGTGCCCCTGCGCTGTGCTGAGAGGCTGACCTCCACGGACAGGGTCCGCCACCCTCCTCCTCTGGCTGCTGTCCGTTTTGGACATTGGGGCGCCAGCAGGACATCAGAGGGAGTGAGGAGAGGGAGGTGGGCGTTTATTCCGGCCCCTCCCTGCTCAGGGCTCTGGGCTCAGGCACGCCCCCTCCACCCGCCCTGACGTCCCCACAGGGCCAGGCTCTGCTGATGTGAAGTCCTAGGACCTGGGGGCCCAGAAGTGAGACGTGCTCAGTAGAGACTGCAGGGGGAGGGGTGACGGGAAGGGAGGGGCCACTTTAGACCCAGGAGGGGGGTCAAGAGGCCCTGTTACTTCAGCTCAAACCAGTAACGGGGAGGCTGGGAGAGGCCCCTCCGCCCACAGCCACGTCCTGGAGAAGAAGCTGTGGTGCGGAGCCTCAGGGTCAGCGTTTCCTCTGGGCTGCCAGGTGGTGATTTGTGGAGGCGGGACCACGGGGTCCCCATGCTGGGGAGGCTGCTCCAGTCCCCGATTAAAGAGCAGTCCCAGCTGGGGGCTGGCTTGATTGAGGGCTCGCTCTAACACTTGCTGGTCCTCCTTTAAACAAGGAGAGAGGGGTCTGAGCCTCAGAGCCCTTGGCCAGTGTTTGACCAGCATTTGATAAAGTGGAGGTATTTCCATGCAGTTAGCTAAGTGAAAAAATGTCATTATTTTAAAATACTTTATGCTTTTAGAGCAGTTTTAGGTCCACAGCAAAACTGAGGGGGAAGGTAGAGAGATTTCCCATGTACCCCCTGCCCCAGCACATGCACAGTCTCCCCCGTTGGCCTCCCCACCAGATGGGGCATTTGGTACGACTGATGAACCGGCAGGGACTGTCATCATCACCCAGAGTCCACAGCCGACATCAGGGTTTGCTCTCATGTTGGACGTGCTGTGAGCTTGGACAAATGCATAATGACGTGTATGCATCATTATGGGATCACACAGAGTAGGTTCACTGCCCTAAAAATCCTCAGTGCTCCTGCCATCCCTCCTTCCCCACCCCCTGGCAGCCACTGATCTTACTGTCTCCATAGTTGTGCTTTTCTGGAATGTCACAGAGTTGAGATCGTACAGTATGCAGCCTTTTCAGATTTGGGTTGGCTTCTTTCACGTGGTGATGTGCATTTAAGCTTCCTCCATGTTTTCATGGTGTGGTAACTCGTTTCCTATTTTTTCAGCTTTGAGATATAATTGACATAACATTGTGCAGGTTTAAGGTGTAAACGTGTTGATTTGAAACACATTTGCAAAAGCTAACACCTCCACCACATCACATCGTTACCATTTTTTTTCCTGGTGAGAACATTTACGATCTACTCCCTTAGTAACCTTCAAGTATGCAACACAGTACTGTTAACTATGGTCACCCTGCTGTATGTTAGACCCCAGAACTTATTTGTTTCATAACTGGAAGTCTGTGTCCTTTGACAACGTCTCCCCATTTCCCTCGCTCCCCCGCAGCCTCTGGTAACCGCCATTCTACTCCCTGGTTCCATGAGCTTGTTATTTTCATATTCCATGTATAAGTGAGATCATACAGTACTTGTCTTTCTCTGATTTATCTCACTTGGCATGATGCCCTCGAGGTCCATCCATGTTGTTGCAAATGGCAGGACTTCCTTCTTTCTCATGGCTGAATACTGTTCCGTTGTACATACATACCACTTCTTCATCCATTCATCTGTTGATGGACACTTAGGTTGTTTCCATATCTTGGCTGTTGTGAACAACGCTGCAAGGTACCTGGGAGTGCCGACATCTCTTTGAGACCTTGTCTTCATTTCTTTTGGATGTATACCCATAAGTGGGCTTGCTGGATCATACGGTAGTTCTAATCTTAATTCTTTGAGGAGCTGCCATACTGTTTTCCATAGCAGCTGCACCAATTTACATTCCTGCCAACAGTGCACAAGCGTTCCCTTTTCTCCACGTCCTCACCGACACTTATCTCTCGTCTTTTTTCTGACAGCTGTTCAAACAGGTGTGAGGTGATATCTTGTGGTTTTCATTTGTATTTCCCTGATGATTAGAGATGTTGAGCATCTTTTCATGTGCCTGTTGACCATTTGAATGTCGTCTTGGGCAAAATGTCTGTTCAGTTCCTCTGCCCATTTTTTAGTGAGATTGCTTTGTTGTTGTTGTTATTGAGTTGTATGTTCTGATGTATTTTGGATATTAACCCCTTATGAGATAGATGATTTGCAAATATCTCCCATTCTATAGGTTGCCTTGTCATTTGTTGGTTGTTTCCTTTGCTGTGCAGAAATGTTTTAGTTTGATGTAGTTCCACTTGTTGATTTTGCTTTTGTTACTTGTGCTTTTGGTGTCATGCAAAATCATTGCCAAGATCTATGTCCGGGAGCTTTTTCTCTGTTTTCTTCTAGGAATCTTATGGTTTCAGGTCTTATGTTGAAGTCTTTAGTCCATTTCAAGTTAATTTTTGTGAGTGGTATAAGGTAGGGTCCAATTCCAGAAACTGGTGTTGTCAGTGTTCTGGATTTTGGTCATTCTAATAGGTGTGTAGGAGTATCTAATTGTTGTTTTAATTCCCTGATGACACATATCGTGGAACATCTTTTCTTATGCTTATTTGCCATCTATATATCTTCTTTGGTGAGGTGTCAGTTTAGGTCTCTGGCCTATTTTTAAGTTGGGTTGTTTGTTTTCTTATTATTGAGTTTTAAGAGTTCTTTGTATATTTTGGATAACAGTCCTGTATCAGATGTGGCTTGTCTTTTGAATCTCTTGATAGTGTCTTTCCCAGAACAGAAGTTTTAAAAGTTAAAAATTTTAAATTTTAAAATTTAATCAAGTCCAGCATATCTATGATTTCCTTCATGGGCCGTGCCTTTGGTGTCATATCTAAAAAGTCATCGCCATACCCAAGTTCAGCTAGGTTTTCTCCTACGTTGTCTTCTAGGAGTTTTAGAGTTTTGCATTTTATACTTAGGCTTATGATCCATTTTGAGTTAATTTTTGTGAAATGTGTAAGGTCTGTGTTAGATTCAGTTTTTTGCATGTGGATGGCCAGTTG
>NW_025792651.1:0-1186 GCF_021613505.1 Equus quagga | reverse complement strand
AAGTCGCAGCCAGGGAAGAGGGAGAGCCATCCCCTGCTCCAGATTCTGCCTGTGCCTGGGAGACTGCTGAAGCCCCAGCCACGGTCCAGAGAGAGCCATCCACTGCTCTGCCTCCTCCTGGGGCTGGCGAGCCAGCTGAAGCCACAGCTGGAGACCACGGACAGCCATCCCCTGCTCCACATCGCCTGGAATCCTGGAGCCAGCTCAGGCCCCAGCCCTGTCCTTGGGAAAGCTCACTCTCCAATGCCCATCATCCCCAGCTCCTGACGCATCCCTTCCACCTTCTTCCTCACCACAACCTCCCTTCCTCTCCCACCTTAACCTGTATGTCTGTGTAGCCGTTTATAATTTTCGTTTTCTTCTCTTGTTGTGGTGTTTGTGTCACCTTGAAATAGACTTATGGATTTATATTTTAAGACATCTGTGTTTTCTCCTTTTAAATTCTACAATTTCTGAGCATTAAGTTCCCAGCAGCTAGAGACAGCCCCCAACAGCTCACTCATCTAGCAGTTGTCTAGAAGGAGCACCATGATTTCGTGCTGGCTTCCCATGTGCCGGGGCCGCAGCCTCAGCAGAGCCCGCAAGGAGCGCCCAGGATGCAGATACGGGCTCCTGTCCCGCTCGAGACAACTCAGCACGTTTGTGTGGAGGGACACTAAGGTAACACGGGGACGGCCTGGGTGGGAAATCAAGGCCAGGCCACCAATGTGGTCTCACTTGGACAGCCCTACGTCCCCTCCCTGGGTGTGTGTGTGTGTGTGTGTGTGTGTGTTTGTTAGTGTGTGTGTGCATGTGTGTGTGTGTGTGGAAGGGTGGTTTGTGTGAGTGGACCACCGCGAGGAGGAGCAGGCTGATGAGGGGTTAGAAGCCTGGTGGGCCGGGCCCATTCCCACCCCAGCTCATGGCTGATCGGGTGGGACGTGGAGTGCCGGGCAGCACCGTCTGCCCGAGGTTTCCCCCGAGCCCCTGAGGTCTATCTGTTTCATCCCGGGGAGAATTCTGCGCAGACACAGGGTGGTGCCTGATGTGGGAGCATTAGGCGCAGAGGGCAGAAGAAAGAGCAGGGGCAGCTGAGCAGGGCTCTGATGCTTCTGGGCTGACTGTTGGTCACTGTCTTTGCAGAGGTCCACTCGGGACACGGAGTCCAGCTCCCCGAGGGAGGAGAAGCTGGGCAGGAACAGCGTAG
>NW_025792650.1:0-1173 GCF_021613505.1 Equus quagga | reverse complement strand
GTCACCAAGTCACCAAGATGTAGCTCATCTGATCAGCTCTGAAGGGGCATGCATTGTCTACAAATTACGAGGAGTAAAGATGCCCCAGATACCATGCTCTGACTTTATTGGGTTATAGCAAAGACCTTTGCAAGTTAAGATTTACTGCCCTCAAATGCATCCTCGGTTAGTGTTTTGCACAGTTTACGTTCATCCCTCCAGATGAACCCTTTATGGATTACATTAACCGGGCTTCTTTCTCCTCTACCTCACAGTTAAGTTTTGCTTATGGGAGATAATGACAAGAGAGCAAAGGAGGCAGGGTCACCAAGCGTCCTCATCTGCAATAACAGTCCCTTGGCTCCCTTATTGCTGGATACATTTCATAGTAGCTGATTTTCCCTGGAAAGCCCTGGCACATGGCAGGCAGCCCTGTCCCTAAGCCACAGAGCCCAACTGCCCAGGCAACCACACCTGTCCTCCTTCTTTCAGGCTAATGGGGATAAGAGCCACCCACTTCTGCTAGAAGGATGCTTCTCCTTCCCTGACTGGTTTCCCGTAGTCCTGCCCCACCTTTGTAAATAGTCCCTTCGTTGTCCCTCCTCAACTCTGCTAGGACCCTGGCTAATAGACAAAGCAAGGATGAGGATTGGAGAATGTATTCTCCCTTAAAAAGAAAGTAACAAAAGTTCTTACATTCTTCAATAAACAGTAACAGAAGTCCTAATATTCTGCGATTAACATTGCTGAGATAGTCAGCAGAAAGGTAGAGAAATAAGCAATGTGAAAATAAACAGTGTAACTCGGGCACGTAGGGTCTGAAGAGGCTCCAGGGAAGAATGACTACCTGTCCTCACCCACTCCTACCTCGGGAAGTCTACAGCAGGGGGATTTCTTCATATATGCAGTGGACCCCGCAGTGCTCCATGTGCACCCCTCTTTAGGATTCTCCCTCTGATCCTCCAGCTTGTGTCCCTCACTGGGCACTGCCCTCGACTTCAGGGATCACCTTTGATTTGAGATGCAAGAAAGGAAGAGGCCAATTTCTAATGAGAGTGGGCAATTTTAAATAATCAAAATAATTTTTGTGAAGAAAGTGAGCTAACAAGAGAACCATAGCTGAATCTCAAAGTAAGAATGTAAATTCAGGTAAGGTTAGTGTCTCTTGATTTGTCACAATACCACTTAGTACAG
>NW_025792649.1:0-3942 GCF_021613505.1 Equus quagga | reverse complement strand
AAGTCCTTGTAATGAAAGACAACTCTCTTTATTGCTTAGGCATAGTAAAGTTAGAGCTTCTTTTTCTTATTAGAACTGAAGACTTCCTCACTGATGAAGGTCAAATATCTCACAATCATCTCAAACCACTGAGATAATCTAATTATGAAATTTCATAGACAAAAAACTGATGATGGTAAATGCTAATGTTCCTCAGGAGAATATGTTTACCAGTGAACAATCTAATTAATTACTAAATACGTGTGTAAAAGATCAGATCACTTAGTTCACTCTAGGCCTAATTACAGGGTGTAATTGACATGGTGCTACCATGGGATCAGGTGGAAGTTAGTTTCTAGATATGACCACAAACTTTCTTTAACATTTTCTTGTCCAGTCCATCTTCTGCAACTTTCCTTCTTCTGAGAGTGAACCTCCCCAAATCACCAAAACAAAAGCCGTTGCCTCAGATTCTGCCTCTATAGAAACTAAGCAAAGAAACTAGGTTCAGTGAATTGAAATAATGTGTCAATCATCCTACAGCTGGAGAAAAAGTAAACTCAAATATCAACCCCAAGTGAAAATGAACTTGGCCATTGTGTTGCCTAGCCATTTTAGAAGAATTTTGTGATGGGAGAACCCAGCATTGTGACTCATCCAGGATTCCTATAACTTTGGTTCATTCTGGAAACCCTAGCCCGAAGTGGGTGGCACAGTATCAGAAAAGAAGTTTTCCCATTGATGAATTTCTTCAAGGCTCTTTTCGTGTCCCTGCTCCTGAGGCTATAGATGAAGGGGTTCATCACTTTAGGAATGACGATGCACATCATTGAAGCAACTGAGTATACCTGGAAGAGTCATTAATTGCAGAACTAATGTACACTCCAAAAATGGTCCCATAGAACAAGGGAACAACTGAGATGTGAGACACATAGGTGGAAAAAGTTTTGAGCGTCCCCCCAGATGATGGCATTCCAAAAATTGAGAAGATAATTTCAGTATAAATTAAAGGGCCAGTATTTTATTTTTGAATTTAAACTCCACTTATTTCTACTAGATTTAAAAAACAAATGTAAAAGCTTTTAAATTTATGATAAAGTATGACTTTATCTTTTTTAACAACAAAAATTTATTCTCTTACAGTTGTGGTCAGAAGTCTTACATCAGACTATATCACTGGCCTAAAGTCAAGGAGTTGACAGGTCTGGTTCCTTCTGGACTGTCTTAGGACAGATTCTCATTCTTTGTCTTTTTTAGCTTCTACTGGGGTACCTGTGTATCTGGCTTCTGGCTCTTTCTCCATCTTCGAAGCACATCACACCAATCTCTGCTTCCATTATCATATCATCTTCTCCTCTTTGTAGTCAAATTTCCCTCTGATTTTTTCGAGTTTGCAAGCAATTTATGGAACAAAAGAAGTGAGTCCAAAGAGATACATAACTTTAATTTAATTTTTAAAAGGTCAAAAGTCAGCAAAAGTTAGATTTTTTTTGAGATTTATACAGAGTAGAGAAACTACTAAGAAAGCCGAAGGCTTTAAAAATCAGAATATTGGATCCTTTTGGGGGAGAAGTAGAACATCATTGTAATAGAATATTGCACACAGTGTATGTATTGTTATTATTCTTTTTTCAGGCTTAATTGAGCTATAATTGACATAAAGCATTCTGTAAGTTTAAGGAATACAATGTGATGATTTGATACATATAAGAAACTTTCAAGTAAAAAATACAGTATTGTTAACTACAATCACCATGCTGTATACTACATCCTTGGAACTTATTGATCTTATAACTGAAAGTTATAGCTCTCCATTTACCCCGTCTCTCAGCCCTTGAAACCATCAGTCTACTCTCTGTTTCTATGAGTTCAACTTTTCTACATTCCACACATAAGTGAGATCATATACTATTTGTCTTTCTCTGACTTAAGGACAAAATTGCACACTGCTGCCTTTTCATGACGTTGTATTTTATTAAAACACATTTTAAAATAAAGAGGCATAATTCAGTCAAAAGTCCCTCAAAGGGAAGCAAAATATGCATTGAATATGTTGTGTGGAAGTTCAAAATGTGATTATGAAAGTCTAAAAAAGAAATATTAACTCTCCATATATTGATCACAGTCACAATTGATCACAGAGAATAGGTCAGATTCTGATGTGTAAAATATACAGAACAAAAATTAAGATACAGGAATTGTTCAATGACTCTAAAGATGAAATATCCATAATTGTGTGATTTTTCAATATTTAGGCATATTTATAACTATATTATTTATGCATAATATATAAACTACATTTTCACACTTAAAATCAAAATCAAGCTTCCTGATATCAATTAGATAGAGATGTCTTTATTTGTAATTTTAAAAAGAAGCCTAGAATTCATTACCAAAGAGTGCATGTACACTTACTCAAGGTATGTGAAGTGGACTTTAACATGATCAGGTGGAGAGAAGAGGATGCTGTACACCTGGCCTAATAAGGTCAGGAATTAGTCACCACAGATTCTTCTCTTCTACAGTCTTGGTCTTTAAGTATTTGCAGTGCTGAATGATAAGAATGACACTAAAAATATTTGTCTAATGAGGAAGTTTGAATATTGATACCTCAGAGATATAAAGACTGTTAAGAGTCAGCCTGTGACAATTTCATTCACAGCTCTTGCCCAGTCAAGAAGAAACACACGTGAGGCTCCACCCAGGGATGATCTTTCTTGGCCAGGAGCCAATTGCCTCACTTGGTCTTTCTCCCCTTCCTGGAGACATGTCTTGTGTTTTCAATATCCAGGTGACATGTGAAGCATCACTCCACAGAGATGCCAATCAGGTAACTTAAAGTCCTTTAGTTAATGTTTTGGTAACAAGGACAGATGTTTTACTATAAATTAGTCTGTGGGAAAAAATGAGGAGAGCATACACCTGAAGTGATCAGAACCAAGTGTCCATGGGACTTCAGCCTTACTGTCTCTTGTTGACAAGTTTGTATCAATGCTCAGCCAGTTCTTAGTCTGCTAATCTCCTAATTTCTCTAAAAATGGAAGAACTCATTATTCTCCTGAGCAGATATCTTCCCGTTCTCAAACATGACTGTTTTAAACATTTCTGATACTAACTTCAATTCTTGTGTGGTCCTGGGGAAGGGATTTGGTCAGCTTTTCCTTTCTTTTCTGTTTCTGCTTACTAATAAACTATTGTACAGAAGTTATTTTGTATTATTCCCATAGCTTGGCTGTGAAGACTCTGATGAGAAAGTGGAGACACAGAGATTTAGCTGGCTGGCTTCCTAGTACACGTGTTTCTCTTCATAAATTACCCTGCATTTTCTATAAGAACAACACAGAAGCATGTTCTCCTTCAGCAATCTGGGGTTCACAGGTTCAGATCCCAGGCACAGACCTAATACCACTCGTCAAGCCACACTCTGTCAACATCCCACATAAAATGGCAGATTGGCACAGATTTTAGCTCAGCAACAACCTTCCTCAAGCAAAAAGAGGAAGATTGACAACAGATGTTAGCTCAGGGCCAATCTTCCTCACACACACACAAAATTACATACATACACACACACATATGTATATGTATACACATATGATCAACCATCACACATTCCAGGTTTAAAAATGTTCATGTTCTGTTATATTAGCTTCAGGTCCTTTTTATAAAGTAACAATATGCATATAGAAGACACTTCTTTTGTATCCCCATCAGTTTTTGTTCTCTCCTCCCTAGAGACAATATCATTTAGAATGTGATAGTATCCCCCATTAATATCCTTATATTGTATATGTATTCAAAAAACATCTACAGGAGGAAATGCATTAACCATAATACCTGTAAGTCAGGGGACAGAGAAATAAAACATGATGTAACAATATAGTGGAACAGTCTCCACTAATTGAAATTAATAAAGGGAAATTAAATATATCAACAATAAATAAAAAATAATTTATCTAAGTA
>NW_025792648.1:0-1854 GCF_021613505.1 Equus quagga | reverse complement strand
TAAGTCTGTTATTCTTTGGGGGCTATTGTGATTGGAATTTTTTCTTGTTTTCATTTACAGTTTGTTGCTAGTGTGTAGAAATACAACTGATTTGTGTATTTTGATCTTGTATCCTGAGACTGTGTGAACTCATTTACTAGTTTTCATAGTTTCTTGTTGTTGATTCCCTAGGACTTTCTACATACAGAAGTATGTTGAATGTGAATAAAGACCATTTCATTTCTTCCTTTCCAAGTGGGAGCTTTAATCTCTGTCTTTCCTCTCTCGTTTCTGGCCTTGGCTTTGGTGCTTGTTTGTTTTTTGGCCGTAGTGTACTGCTGGAACCTTCACGCATTGGGGGGACCTTGTTGTCAAATGCATAGGCCTCTAAATGATTTTATCTTCCTGAAGAATTGAGCCTTCATTCATCATGAAATGTCCCTCTTTGTCTCTAGTAATATTTCCTTTGCCCTAAAGTCTATTTGTCTGATATGAACGGAACTCCTCCAGCTCTCATGGCTACGTTTGCATGTGTCTCTTTTTCCATCATTTCATTTCAACCTACCTGTGTCTCAAATCTGAAGCATTTCTCCTGCAGATAGCACGGAGTTGGGTGGCGGTTTTCCAGCCAGTCTGAGAGTGTCTGCCTCTCAGTTGAAGTGTTTGATCCATTTACATTTAATGGAATTACTGCCATGGTTGGATTCACGTCTGCCCTTTTGCTGTTTGTTTCCTGCATGTTCCTCTGTTCCTCCTCTATTGCCTTCTTCTTTACTAAGTAGACACTTAGTTAATATTTTCTGCACCCTCTCCTCCTCCTCTCGTCTCAGACTCCCGTGTGAGGACTGAAAGGCCCGCTTGTGTCCCACAGCTGTGAGGCTCTGCTCCTTCGTCCTCATTTTGTTCTGTCCTTCAGGTTGGATTATTTCTGTTGATCTGCCTTCAGAGCTTGCGGATTCTTTCCTCTGCCACCGCAGATGTACTGCTGAGCCCTTCTAGGGAATTTTTCATCCCAGTTATGGTACTTTTCAACTCCAGAATTTCCATTACGCTCTTTTTTATATTTCTATTTCTTTATTTTCTCTACTTCATGAGTCCCCCAGGGATACGTGGGAGCCATCAAGGCCCCCGTGTCTGTCTTGTTGCCTGGTTCTCCCTCTTACGCTTCTGGCTAGTGGGCGGCTCTGTTGCTCAGTCCAGCCTCAGGCAGCTGCACACTTGACCTTCCACGACAGCTTGCCACTGAGATGACTGCTATTTCCAGAGATTCTTAGGGGCTGGCGTTTCCCTTTCAGATAACAAAAATGCTATTTTAAACTAAAAAACCCAAAATTAATCAGTCCTCTCTTAAATGTGGGCAGACACAAGAAGCACTACCAATTGCATGATTCCATCTATAGGAAACATGCAGAACGGGTAAAGGACAGAGACAGGGAGCAGGTCAGGGGTTGCAGGGCCGGGGGAGTGAGGAATGGGGAGTGAGCGCTTTGGGGCAGGACTTCCTTCTGGGGAGGGAAAAGTTGTGGTGACGGTTGCACAGCATCGTGAATGGACTCAATGTTCATGAATTGTACAGTTTAAAAGGATAAAGAATTACATTTTATTTAATTAATTAATTAATTTATTTATTTTAAAGACTGGCACCTGAGCTAAAAACTGTTGCCAATCTTTTTTTTTTCTTTCTGCTTTATCTTCCCCAAATCCCCCCTGGTACACAGCTGTATATCTTAGTTGCAGGTCCTTCTAGCTGTGGCTCATATATTTAATTTAAAACATAAAATGAAGGAAACCACAAAAAAAAGGAAAAGAAAAAAATAAAATAAAAAAGACAAACAGAAACAATAACGGGGGAGGGGAAGGAAAAATTTCGTGGGG
>NW_025792647.1:0-14351 GCF_021613505.1 Equus quagga | reverse complement strand
GGCTGGAAGGGCTAGTGGGCAAGTTCATCCTGCTCCCAGGCCACCCCAATAAAATGGACTTTTCATTCACAGTCAAAGTATATATACTGTAACTGTGACATTTCCCATGTTGGTAAGTGGATCTCTGTCACTGTGAATCTTCTGGGTGTGAATTGAGAGAAACCCTTTTTTGGGGGGTTACAACCTCAAAATTCAGTCCACTGAGATTCAAGTTTCTATCCAGGATGATCCTTCCATCTTCAATCCTTAAGTTAATATACACCTACCACTTCCCTGTTGTCATATAAGGTAACATTCACAGTTTGGGGAATAGGCAGTGGACATCTTATTCAGCCTACCTCAAAGACAGACAAACAGCAAAGGTGGAGTAGCATATGATGAAGATTGGAGCAAAAGTTAATGAAATACAGAACTTAGGTATAAAATAACAGACCAGCAAAGGCAAAGGAGAGGAAAGAATGTCAACAATATGGCAGAGAAGGCAGCTCCAAGCTCTTACTCCCCCCATGGAAACATCAAAAAACAAGCGGAACCACTACAACCAGCTTTCAACAATAGCAACAACAAAATCACAAGGAAAAAAAGCAGGAAGGTATGTTCCACTCAAAGGAACAAAATTAGTTGACAGAAACCATCCTTGAAGAAGTCCAGACTTCCGAATTATTAGAGTAAGACTTTAACAGAACTGTCTTAAATATGCTCAAAGAGTTCAAGGAGAACATGCACATGGAACTAAAGTAAATCCGGAAAATAATGTATGAATGAGCTGAGAATGGCAATAAAGAGAAATTATTAAAAGGAACAAAATAAAGTCTCATACTGAAAAGTACAATACTTGAGAAGAAAAATTCTTTAGAGGAGTTCAATAGCAGATTTGAGCAGGAAGAAGAAAGAGTGCAGAGATAGGAATATTGAAACTATCCAACATGAGGAGCAGAAAGAAAAAAGAATGAAGAACAGTGAACAGAGCCCAAGGGGCCTCTGGGATCCCATTCTAAGTGGGTCCCATATGTGCATTATAGGAATCTCAGACAAGAGAGAAAGGGACAAAAAGAATATTTGAAAAAATATTGTTGAAAACTTCCCAAATTTGATGAAAGATAGGAATCTACAAATCTAAGAAGCTTAATGAACTCCAAGTAGGATCAACTCAGTGACCCACACTAAGACACTTAAATAATCAAACTGTTGAAAGACAGAATATTGAAAACAGCACGAGAGAAGTGACTTGACATGTACAAGGGATCTTCAATAAGAGTGACAGCCAGTGTCTCATCAAAAACACTATACAGGCCAGAAAGCAATGGAATGATATATTTAAAGTGATGAATGAAAAAAGTTGTCAACCAAGAATTCTGTATCTAACAAAACTGATCTTCAAAAAATGTGGGAGGATTTAAGACATTCCCAGATAAACAACAGCTGAGGGAGTCTGTTGCCACCAGACTTGCCATGCACAAATGCTAAAGGGAGTCCTTCAGATTGAAATGAAAGGACACTAGATAGTAACTCAAAGCCATGGGGAGAAATAAAGACCTCTGCTAAAGGCAAAATCATGGGTAGTTATAAAAAACAGTGTTCTTGTATTTTGGTTGTAACTCCACCTTTTATTACCTACAGGATTTAAAAGACAAATGCATAAAAAATAATTACAAATTTATGTTACTGGGCACACAATGTACAAAGATGTAATTTGTGACAACAACGACACATGAGGCATGGGATAGAGCTGTTTAGAATCATAGGCTATGTATGTTATTGAGAAAAGCTGGTGTCCATTTGAAGTAGATTTTTATAAATTTAAGATGTTAAACGTATTCTCACGGTAACCACAAAGAAAATATTCTAAAAGATACACTACAAAGGAAATGACAAGTGAATCAAAATGTTTCACTGAAGAAAAAAAGAAGGTAGTCATGGAGGAAATGAGGGACAAAAAGGCATAAGATGTACAGAAAATAAAGAGAAAATGGCAGAAATAAGTCCTTCTTCACCAGTAATTACTTTTTAATGCAAATGGATCAAATTCTCCAATCAAAATCAGACATTGGCAGAACTGATTAAAACAACCCAACATGATCCAACTATGTGCTGCCTTGGAGTCACGCCCTTTGGTTTCCAAGATACAAATAGACTGAAAGTGAAAGAATGGAAAAAGGATCCCGTGCAAATAGCTACCAAAAGGGAACATGGGTGGTTCTGCTAATATCAGACAAAATAGACTTTAAATCAAAAACTGTTATAAGAGATAAAGATACATGCAGATCATTTTATTTTTATTTGATCAAATAAGCAGGAGGGTTTTTCCATGGGAAAAAAGAGATAAGGACACCATATACTGATAACAGGATCAATTCATGAAGAAGATATAACAGTTATAAACATATATGCACCAAACAGAAGAGTGCCACAATACACGAAGCAAACGACAGAACTGGAGAGAGAAATGGACAATTCTACAGTCATAGTTGGAGACTTCAACAATGGATAGAACATCCAGACAGAAGATCAGTAAGGAAATAGAGGACTTGAACACCACTATACTAGAACAAGCTAACTAGACCTAACAGACATACAGAACGCTCCCCCCAGCAACAGCAGAATATACCTTCTTCTCAAGTGCACATGGAACATTCTCCAGGACAGACCATATGTTAGGCCACAAAACAAGTCAATACATTTTAAAGATTTTATTTTTCCTTTTTCTCCCCAAAGTCCCCCGGTACCTCGTTGTGTATTTTTTTTAGCTGTGGGTCCCTGTAGTTGTGGTATGTGGGATGCTACCTCAGTATGGCTTGATGAGTGGTGCCACGTCTGTGCGCAGGATCTGAACTGGCAAAACCCTGGGCCACCGAAGCAGAGCGCACAAACCCAACCACTAGGCCATGGAGCTGGCCCCCATTTTAAAAGATGGAAATAATACAAAGTATCTTCTAGCCACAATGGAATGAAGCTAGAAATTAGTATCAGAGGGAAAGCTGGAAAATTCACAAATATGTGGAAATTAAACACCACACTCTCAAACAATGGGTCAAAGAGGAAATCAGAAGGGAAATTAGAAAATACTTAGAGACGACTGAAAATGAAAGCACAACATACAGGATTTACAGGGTGCAGCAAAGGCTGTACTCAGATGTAAATTTAGGGCTTTAAACAGCTACATTAAAAAAGAATAAAGATCTCAAATCAACACCTAGACTTACACCTTATGGGACTAGGAAAAGAAGAGCAAACTAAACCCAAAGCTTGCAGAAGGAAGGAAATTATAGAGTAGAATGGAGATAAGAAAAACAGAGAATAGAAAAACAATAAACCCAAAAGTTGGTCCTTTGAAAATATCCACAAAATTGACAAGCCTTTACCTAAACTAACAAAGAAAAAAAGGAGAAGACACAAATAACTATTATCAGAAATACAATGAGGGCGTTACTACTGACCTTACAGAAATAAGGATTATAAGAGAATACTATTAAAAATTGTATGCTAACAAATTTGATAATCTTGATAAGATGAACAAATTCCCAGAAGTGCAGGAATTACCTAAACTAACTCAAGAGATAAAGAAAATCTCAACAGACCTATAATAAATAAGGAGATTGATACAATAATAATAATAATAATAAAAACTCCCAACAAAGAAAAGCTCAAGGACCAGATGGCTTCACTGGTGAATTTTACCAAACATTTAAAGAAGAATTAACACCAATCTTCTCAAACTCTCTCAGAAAATTGAAGAGGTGGTAACACTTCCTAATTCATTCTCTGAGGCCAACATTACTCTGCTACCAAAACCAGATAAAGATATCGCAATAAAAGAAAACTACAATATTTCTTATGAATATTGATGCAAAAACCCTCAGCAAAATACTGACAAATCCAACAGTGTATTAAAAGGATTTTACACCATGACTACGTAGCACTTACCCCGGGAAGCAAGCGTGATTCAATACAAGAAAATCAATCAATGTGATACACTACATTAATAGAACAAAGTGGGAAAACACATCATCATTTCAATTGACATAGAAAAGACATTTGACAAAAGCCAACACCCTTTCATGGTAGACACACTCATAAAATTAGGAATAGAAGGGAACTTCCTGAACACGATAAACAGCATTTATGAAAAACCCACAGCTAACATCACATTCAACAGGGAAAGACAAAGCTTTTCCTCTAAGGTCAGGAATAAGACAAGGATGCCTGCTCTTACCACTGCTATTCAATATTGTGCTGGGAGTTCTAGTCAGAGGACTTAGACAAGAAAAAGAAACAAAAGACATTCAAATGGGAAGAAAGAAGTAAAACTGTCTCTATTCGCAGATGATATAGTCTTGTATACAGAAAATCCCAAAGAATTCATAAGAAAGCCACTAGAGCTAACAAGAAAATTCAGGAAAGTTTCAGGGTACTAGATCAACAAACAAAATCAGTTATGTTTCTATGCATCTGCAATGAACAATCCAAAAAGGAAATTAAGAAAGCAATTTCATTTAAAATAGCATCTAAAAGAATAAAATGACTAGGAATAAATTTAACCAAGGAGGTGATATACTTGTACACTGAAAATTACAAAACATGACTGAAAGAAAAGAAGACATAAATAAGCGGAAAGACATCTTCTGTCCATGGGCAGGAGGACGTAATTTAACATGTCAGTACCACCCAAGGTGAGCGACAGACTCAACGCAGTCCCCATCAAAATCCCAACAGCACATTTTTGCAGAAATGGAAATGTCAATCCTCAAATCCCCGTGGAATTGCAAGGGGCCCCGTTACAGACAAAATAATCTTGAAAAAGAAGAATGAAGTTAGAGGACACACATTTCCCAATTTCAAAACTTACTACAAAGGCACAGTATTCAAATCAGTGTGGTGCTGGCATAAGGGTAGACATAAGACCCATGGAACAGAAGTGAGAGTCCAGAAATAAACTCATACTTTTATGGCAAATTGACTTTTGCAAGGGTGGTAAATTTATTCAGTGGAGGAAAGAACTTTGTCTTCAACAGATGGTGCTGGGAAAACTGGATTTCCACATGCAAAGAATGAAGACGGACCCCTACATCACACCAAAATACAAAATATTAATTTTATATTATACATATATATATATGTATACATATATATAGTATAGTATACAAAAAATTAACTCAAAATGGATCAATGACCTAAATATAAGAACTAAAACTGTTAGAAAAAAAATAAGGGTAAATCTTCATAACCATGGATTTGACAATGGATTCTTAGATAAGACTCCAAAAACAAAAGCAAGAAAAGAAGAAATAGACCAATTGGACATCATCAAAATAAAAACTCGTGTGTACCAGTTAAAAGGCAACCCACAGAAGGGGAGAAAATATATGCAAATTATAAATCTGATCAAGGATTAGTATCCAGAATATATTTTTTAAAATCCTAGAGCTCAACAATAAAAAAAAAAGAAACCTCCACAAATTCAACAACAAAAAAACCTCAACAAAAAATAAAAACCCCTTTCATGATATTAAAACAGTGAGTTATAGGGGCTGGCCTGTGGCTGAATGGCTACGTTCGTGCTGCGCTTCGGTGGCCCAGGGTTTGCCAGTACAGATCCTGGGCACAGACATGGCACCGCTCATCAGCCATGCTGAGATGGTGTCCCACATAGAAGAACTAGAATGACTTACACCTAGGATATACACCTGTGCACTGGGGCTTTGGGCAGAAAAAAAAGAGGAAGATTGGCTACAGATGTTAGCTCAGGGCCAACCTTCCTAAAAAAACCAACACAAAATGGTACAGTATATATTATGCATAATTTCACACACACATCAACGAACATGGCCATGACTGCAGGTGCAGCATGCATCAGAGCAGAGAGCACTGGGACTGACTTGGGGACACTCCTTGATCATTTGAAAATGGGTCAAGGACCTGAATAAACATTTCCCCAGAGAAGATACACAAACGTCCGATAAGCACATGAAAAGATACTCGACATCACTGATCATCAGGGAAATGCAAATCAAAGCCACAATGAGATCCCACCTCACACTACTGGGATGGCTGCTGTCAAACAAACAGAAAAGCAGTGCTGGCGACAACGTGGAGCAACGGGAACCTTTATGCATTGTTGATTAGAATGTAAAATGGTGCAGCCACTGTGGAAAACAATTTGATGGTTTTTCAAAAAATGAAATATATAATTACCATGTGATCCAGCAATCCCCCTTCTGGATATAGATAGATCCCAAAGAATTGAAAGCAGAGTCTCAAAGAGATACGTTACACCCCTGTTCACAGCAGCATTACTCACAATAGCTAAAACATGGAAGCGATCCAAGTGTCCATCGATGGATGAATGGATAAGCAAAACGCAGTCTATCCATACAATGGAATATTCCCTTTAAAAAGGAAGGAAATCCTGACACATGCTATGACATGGATGCTCCTTGAAGACATTATGCTGAGTGAAACAAGCCAGACACAAAAAGACAAACTCTGTATGACTGCACTCACATGAGGTATCCAGAATGGGCAAACTCATAGAGACAGCAGAATGGAGCTTGCCGGGGGCGAGGGGAGGGTGAGTGTTTAATGGGTGGAGGTTTCTGTTTGGGATGATGAAATAGTTTTGGAAATATATGATGATGGCTGCATAGCCTTGCAGATGCACTTAAACCAATGAAGTTAAACATGGTTAAAAGGGTATCATTTAATACTCATAAATGAAAATGGCTGTAACTGTAGGCGCAGCACGGGTCAGAGCTGAGAGCAACGGAATGGACTTGGGGACCACCTCTGTTCCCCACCCCCACCCCCCACTGCTGGCAGCTTCAAGTCTGAAAGGGGCAGAGCAGGTGGCAGTGAGGGATTGGGCCTGGCTCCCCAAATCTGTGGGCCATGGAGGTGGGATCAGACCACAGCTTTGTCCCCAAAGTCATTGGCCCTGGGCAGTTGGAGAGAGGGCTTCTGGACCCCCAGACGTACCTGCATGCTCAGGGCCACCAGACTGTGGCAGGACAGTCTCAGGGAGAATCAGAATGCACCTCTCTAGGCCTTCTCAGTGCCACTCCAGGCATAGAGGAGCTGCCTGGAGGGTTTGAGGGGGGACGTGGTGGGTCTATGGTGGGGAGCTGGGGGTCAGGCACATGAGCTGAGAGAGGAGGAGACCGGAGCGGGAGTAGCCTGGGGAGGGGCTGCCATCCAGGGAGAAGGGGTTGCAAGTCCTTGTGTCGTGTCCTGGCCCACACCGTGTGGAGGCTGTGAGGGCCCTGCAAGGGCAGCTCTCTACTCAACACAGGACAGGCAGCCCTGGGTGTGGGGATGGGGACACAGGAACGGGGAGATGGGAACCTGGGCACACAGAGATATGAGGATGGGGACATGGGGACACGGGGACGAGGACATGGGGACACGGGGACATGGGGATGGGAACATGGGAACATGGGGACATGGGGATTGGGACATGGGAACATGAGGACACGGGGATGGGGACAGGGGGACATTGGGTGGGAACATGGGGTCACAGGGACACGGGGACAGGGACATGGGGATATAGGCATACGAGGATGGGGACGCAGGGACACGGGGACACGTGGACATGCAGATGGGGATGCAGGGACACGGGGATGGTGACGGGGGACACAGGAACAGGGATATAGGAATACGGGGACATAGGGACATGGGGGTGAGGATGTGAGGACACAGGGATGGGGACACGGAAATGGGGACACAGATGGGGACATGGGGACACACGGACAAGGGGATGGGAACAGGGGGATGGGGGACATGAGGGACACAAGGACATGGGGATGGGGATAGGGACTTTGGGGTGATTGTGGTGTGGCACTGGGTGACCATTGGGTGACCACACCCAGGGGGTGGTATGACATGGTGAACAATCATTGTCACCATGGTGGTTGCCACAGCAATGGTCTTGGGACACTTGAGGGGCAAGCAAAGGGCTGACCTAAGCTGTCAGTCCTCCCTGTTCAGTCCCAGCCTGGTCTGGGGACATGGGTTCCCTGGCTGCAGAGAGAGCCCAGGACCCCAGCCCCCGCCTGGGCCATCCCAGCACCGGACAGACTGTGCCTGGGCAGAGACCGGCGCTCACACTGGCCAGAGACAGTCTTGGGAGTGGGGACGGGCGACTCCCCTTCCATCTGCAGCCTGGAGCAGAGTTGCCTCCCCGCCCCACCCGCTCTGGGCCTGGCTCACTGCCCACATGCCCAGCAGGACTGTGGTGGACGTGGCCCCACCTGTGGCTGAGCTGGCTGCTTGCCTCTGCTGGTCTGGCCCCTCACCCAGAGCCTGGACTGGACACCACAGGATAGGTGGCCCCTTGCATCTTCTGGGCACTGGCACCTGCCAGGCCTGTCTCAGTGAGGAGCCTCGTGAAAGGACTGGCCTGAGGGGCTGGGGGTGTCCCAGCTCCCGGCAGAGGCCTCGGGACACCTCCTCCTCCCTCCCTGGGCTTTCAGCAGCCTCATTCCTGGGCTGCCCAAACCCCTCAGAGCACACCCCAAACTCCTGCCTGGGCCCCAAGGCCCCCGCCCGCCCCGTGCCGCAGCCCCATGGCCCTGCACTGTCGCTTGGATGGCCCCATGCTCCTTTCTCAGGGACACCAACCCTCTACGAGGGAACGCTCTTCCCAACACCTCCATCTTCCCAAGCCCCCCTCCCCCCGCCTCAGGGGTTGGTGGACTTCCCGACCCTGCCCTTGAGAGCTGCCCCTCCCCCGCGGGCCTGTCCACAGGAGGACCCGGCCCAGGACATCGCTGTGTGGCCCTGAGGCTGGAAGGGGGCCTGGCAGCGGGCCAGGCACTTGTCGCCCGGGTGTGTGTGTGGTGGCGATGTGCCGCCTGGGTCACCCCCAGGGCAGAGAGCAAGTGTGGTTGCTAATCAGGACCAGCCTGGAGGACCAGCGGGGAGGCGTGGGGCGGACCTGCCCTGGGCAACCCTCCCTCTCCACGGCTCTTGGTGTGGGCTGGGCACATGTCCTTGCCTCAGCCAGGCCCTTGAACCCTCTGCCACTTCATGCGTCCCCCTAGCGACCGTCGCCATGGTGACGCACTGGGGCCAGGAACCCGAGGGAAGGACCCAGAAGCTGGCTCCACTCACTCACAGCCTCACCCAGGCTGTCACGTGAGGGTGTCCCGCCAGTCATGTGACACTGCTCACGTGACCTGCCACTGCCGGCAAAGCAGACATGGGCGCCCAGCCCTGGGTCCTGGCCCTGCCCCTGATGCTGGGGCTGTGCAGCCTAGAGGCCAGAGGTGAGTGCGGACCCACAGACCCTCCTCCCACCAACCCCCCTCCAGTGTCCCGCCGACCACTGAGCATCGTGTCCCTCCAGCCCACAGAGTGACAGATCCCGACTTTCAGGAGCTCTACTTTGAGCAGCTCCTGGACCATTTCAACTTCGAGAGGTTTGGCAACAAGACCTTCCTCCAGCGGTACCTGGTGTCAGGTGAGGTCACCCTGGGGACCCCGGGACCCTGGGGGACCTGTCCCATGTCTCACTCCACCCCCTCCCTGCCTCCACCCAACAGAGAAGTTCTGGAAAAGAGGCGAGGGGCCCATCTTCTTCTACACCGGCAATGAGGGGGACGTGTGGTCCTTTGCCAACAACTCGGGGTTCATCCTGGAGCTGGCGGCACAGCAGGCAGCCCTGGTCATCTTTGCAGAACACGTGGGTCCCTGGGCAGCAGGCTGTGGGGCCGGGGAGCTGGGCGGGAGGCCACAGGGTCAGTGTCCACCGTCACCTGTCCACAGCGCTACTACGGAAAGTCACTTCCGTTTGGCAAGCAGTCCACGCAGCGCGGGCACACAGAGCTGCTGACCGTGGAGCAGGCGCTGGCCGACTTCGCCAGGCTGCTCCGGGCGCTGCGGCAGGACCTTGGGGCCTGGGACGCCCCCGCTATTGCCTTCGGCGGGAGGTGGGTGTCTCTCCAAGGAACAAATGCCGACTTGGCCCCAGGACCAGAACTTCTGTGGGTCTTAGAAGTCTCGGGTCCTTCTTGGGGGCACCCGTGGGCCCTGGGGAGGGATGCGGGTGTTGGGGCAGAGGCCCAGCTGGGAGAGGCCACCAGAGACTCCCTGGGGCAGGTGGACAAGGGGGCGCTGCAGTGGTAGGGCCTCGGCCCTGACCCTGCACCTCCACCCAGCTACGGGGGGATGCTCAGCGCCTACATGAGGATGAAGTACCCCCACCTCGTGGCGGGGGCACTGGCGGCCAGTGCGCCCGTCCTGGCTGTGGCAGGTCTCTGCGACTCTTACCAGTTCTTCCAGGACGTCTCGGCGGTGAGTCAGGGTTCCGGGCCCGGGCAGGCCCAGGGTGCAGCACAGCTGCAGCCACCGCCATTCCTTTCTCCAGGACTTTGAGAGCCAAAGCTCCAAGTGTGCCCAGGGCGTGCGGGACGCCTTCCGGCAGATCAAGGACTTGTTCCTACAGGGAGGTGAGAGGGCTGCACCCCACCTGCCAATCACCCCTCGCCCCCCACACCACCCTACCCCCGACCCCCACCCGACACATGCCAGCAGCCTCCAAAGGCCCTTGTCCCGCCCCACCTGGCAGCCTACGACACAGTCAGCCACGAGTTCGGCACCTGCCAGCTGCTCTCCAGCCCGAAGGACCTGACCCAGCTCTTTGGCTTCGCCCGGAATGCCTTCACTGTCCTGGCCATGATGGACTACCCATACCCCACCGACTTCATAGGGCACCTCCCTGCCAACCCCATCAAGGCGAGGAGGCCTGCTTCCAGCGCAGGGGGAGGTGGGCTGGAGTTGGGGAGGGTAGTGCCCCATGCACAGGGACGGGCCAGCTGCCCTGGAGTGGTCAGTGCCAGCCAGCCCCGAGGGCGTCCCACCCACTTTGCAGCCTGGGACCAGGGAAGGGTGAACCAAAGAGGGGGACTGCAGGCTGCAAGTGGGGGTCTTCTGCTGAGCGCTCTGCTCGCACCCTCAGGTCGGCTGCGCCCAGCTGCTGAGTGAGAGTCAGAGGATCAGGGGGCTCCGAGCACTGGCAGGTGCGTCTGTCCCTCAGGCCTGGGCTGCCGCCCAGTGTGGGACCTAACATTGGTGTGGGCAGGTGGGTAGCAGCCAGGCCCAGTGAGGGCCCTGTGGGGCAGGGAGCAGAGATGCCCCCACAGTCCCTGCAGAAGGAAGTGGCCACCCCGACTCCTGGCCCAGCCTGGGGGGTGCTGCTCCAAGGGCCCTCTGGGAGGGCCAGTGGGGAGGCCCTGCTGGAAGGGGTGGGCCACCCTCAGCAGCCAGGGCAGGAGCTGATAGCACAGACACTAGGGACCTCACTGCTTGCTAGGCACACAGAACCTCTCTGAGGGGGCAGGGAGGGTGTCCAGGCACCCGGCCCCATCCTTCTCTCATCCAGGGTTAGTGTACAACTCCTCGGGGACAGAGCCATGCTATGACATCTACCTACAGTACCAGGCCTGTGCGGACCCCACAGGCTGTGGCTTAGGCCCTGATGCCAAGGCCTGGGACTACCAGGTATGGGGCTGCTGGGGGCCTGGGACTGAAGGTATGGGGTTGGTGAGGGCCTGGGACTGCCAGGGATGGGGGTGCCGAATGAGGTACCCCACCCCACCAGCCTGACCATGGTGTGGGGCATCCTGCAGGCCTGCACCGAGATCAACCTGACATTTTCCAGCAACAATGTGACAGACATCTTCCCTGACCTGCCATTCACCGAGGCCCTCCGCCAGCAGTATTGCCTGGACACATGGGGCGTGTGGCCCCGGCGGGACTGGCTGCAGACCAGCTTTGGGGGTGGTGGTAAGGCTCAAGGCAGGGGTGGGGGGCAGCACCCTTCTCTCTGCACTGAGCTGGCTCTGATCCCTCACTCCCAGGGGCAAAGCTGGGGTGTGATCTGCCCCACAGCTCAGGGATTTGGGGTCCCCGGTCCCCACCACTGCTTGCTCTGTCCCTTTCAGACCTCAAAGCTGCCAGCAACATCATCTTCTCCAATGGTGACCTGGACCCCTGGGCAGGCGGAGGGGTGAGTCATGCCCTGGGGAGCCACTGCCCCCATGTGGGTTCCAGTACTCCTTGCTGACCTGTTGGTGGCCTTGTTAGTTTTTAATAGCAGACCTGTGCAGGGTTTTCCTTCTGGGCTTGCTAGAATCTTCTCAAGAACTGATGTCACCTTTGCCAATATCCACATCTCAGTTCCGTACTTCCTTCATTTTTGCTCCAATCTTCATTATTTGCTCCTCCCCTTTTTTGGTTCTTTTCCAACTTCTTAACATGAACTGACATCCGGCTCATTAATCTTCACCTCTCCTTTTAATGGGATCATTGGAGCCTATGCAGCCACCTCAAGTTACTGCTTTAGCTGCACTCCACAAGCAGGCTGCATGGGGAGGGCTGAGATGGGGCTGATTGTGGCGGAGCACACATTGCACACCTGACAGGAGGCTCCCTTGATGACAGATCCGGAGTAACCTGAGTGCATCAGTCCTCGCCATCACCATCCAGGGGGGAGCCCACCACCTAGACCTCAGGTGCAGTCCTGACCTAGGAGGTGGCACTGCGCCTGGCCTGTGCCGACAGCTGGATATGGGCTGGGGGTGGCAGGAGGGTGGGGTCTGCCTGCCCAGCTGAGTGTCCCCACGCCTGCTCCTCAGAGCGTCCCACCCAGAAGACCCTGTGTCCGTCCTGGAAGCACGCAAGCTTGAGGCCACCCTCATCAGCGAGTGGGTCAAGGCAGCCAGACGTCAACAGTGGCTGCAGCTGGCAAAGCGTGGGGGACACAGAGCCTGAGGGGCGCTCCCCCAGCTAGGACCAGAGAGGACCCACAGGGTAGCATCTCAGGAGAGATTCCGGAGATGACCTGCAGTCCATCTTCCCAAACCTGGAACTCCTAAGCCCAGAGCTCAGCCCAGGCTGGCGGGGCTGGGGGCGGGGGGGTGGTCTTACCCAAGGGAGGGGCTGAACAAACGGCTGGCAGCCTGGCCAATTGCATCATGTCCTGTCTGTGGTTTGCCTGGGAGGAGGGAGCCCAATGCGGTGAAGCCATGGTGCATGACTTCCTAAAATCAGCCACACATTCAATAAAACAGAATCCTCAACGCTGTTGTTTGCCGTTTTGGGGTGACGGGGAGAAGGGAGTCGACCTTTCCCATGGCCAGTTGATCCGCAACACCAAAGACAAGAGGTAGCCAAGTGATTCCCTTCAACATCACCAATGCCACTGCCATGAGCATCCATCCAGGCAGCCCCACTGAGGGAACGTGGCTCTGCACCTCCACCCCCTCCAAGTCCATCTGCTTGGGGCCAGGCCTGGGGCGTGGGGTGGAGAACCTGCCTTTCTCAGCTGCCTCAGGACCCACCTGGCAGCCAGGTGTCTGAGTGCACATGCTTGCTGTCCCCAGTCCTGCTGCACAGCTACCACTGAGGCTTAGAGGGCCAGCGGGGAGGACGACACACCCTCCAGTGGTGGGGGGCTCTCTGCAGGGCAGGCAGCTGGCAACTGTGAGGGCTGGGATGAGAGGCCACTTCAGAAACAGGCCCTGTACATCTTTCCAGGCACAGAACATGCGGCTTGTGAGCCGGGCTTGGTAAGTCGAGGAGGAAAGCACAGGTGGGGGGCTGTGGGAATGTGAGGGGCTGCCACTGAGACACCTGAGTGTCACCAGGAGCAGGGAACGAGAACCAAGGCCCTGCCCAACGTTGGGAGCCTAGACCCCTACAGAGCCATGCCCAGCAGTCGGGGACACTCTGGCTTCTGAGGGAAGAAGGATCTAGAAATGAAGAGGGAAATGGGTCCCTCATGCTTAACACAGAGGGAAGAACTGAGCCTGTCCTACGAGGTCATCCGGTCCTGGAGGCAGGGGACCCCTGCCGAGCCCCAGGTTTCTGTCTTCTCTCCAGAAAAGCACCCTTGGGTCAGTCCTAACAGACAGAACCTGCAGGTTACACAGGAGGCAGGACAGAGGACAAGCCCACACATGAAGGAGGAACCCTGAGGTGCAGGTGTCCCACACATCAGAGGAGAAGCACGCCCAGCAGATGCCAAGTGTGGCTCCCTGTTCCCACCACACTGGCATTGCCCCCGTCCTCATCATCACTCCAGGACCCACAGGGACCAGAGCCTGTCCCATAAAGCCCACAGCACTTCCAAAGGCTCCTGCCTGCAAGTGATAACAGGAATCCTGACCTCAGGGGACAGGATATGAGGCCTGACCCAGGCACAGCTCCCCCAAGTACCACCCATATGCTTCAGGAAACACTCACTTCGAAAGATGGGAGACACCACAGTTAGCAAATCTACTTTATCCCAACTGAGAAGTCCATTCTATCGGGGTGGCCTGGGAGCAGGATGAACTTGCCCACTAGCCCTTCCAGCC
>NW_025792646.1:0-2721 GCF_021613505.1 Equus quagga | reverse complement strand
CCCCCCAACCAATGGGAGCACAAATGGTAGTAGCTTTTCTGGATTTGGCAATGTGTATTAATTGTCTCAAAAATTTCATACTATTTGACTATGTAATTTTGCTTCTAGGAATTTTAAATAAACCAGAGGAAAATATGTGTAAATAAAGCTATTCATATTCATAAAAGGAAACTATTAAGACATCTTAAGTGTCCAACTGTAAGGCTATGATTAAATAAATTGTACTTCCTCCATCATTAAAATTTTGTACACTCATTAGAGAATCACTTTCTCAAAGAACACTTAAAATACATGTAGAAATGTTCGTGAAATAATGCTGAATTAGAAATGCAAAACTGTGTATTCGGTATCTTTTCCACTATATATATATACATAGCTGAAACATATATACATACCTATATATATATGTATTTATTTTTATCCCCCTCTCACAACTATACCCAACTATATGCCTCCTAGGGCACAGATCAGGGTGGATAAGAATGGGTTTAGCTGGGAGGTGAGGCAAATGCATTTAGAAACTCCTACATTCTAGACATTGATCTCCTGTTGATACAGTCTTAGTACATATGTTTCAGGAGGTTAGGGACCAGGACCAGTTACATAACTGGGGGGACCCAGTGCAAAATCAAAATGCAAGGCCCCTTGACCACCCCTATGAAGCATTTCAGGAGGGCAGCAGCACGGCATTAAACCAAGTGTGGGGCCTTTCTAAGCTTCCACATGCAGGCCTTGTGTGACTGCACTGGTCACACACCCTTGAAGCTAGCCCCAGTGGGGACCACATTATATCCCCCTTCTAGTATAGCTCAAGGAACGTTAAAAGATGGCACATATTCAGCTTGCTGTCCCTGAAACCTATGACTTTTTCGCTAAAGACCACCATGAAGTTTTTTCTACCTGATCTATATGGTTGATTATTTAGACCTAAATGCGTTTTTCCGCATATATCTCCAATAATGTAATTGTGTTAACTTGCACCCACCAACATCCTATCAAATTCCTTTTAGCAGTTAATTTTGTCAACTAAGATTTCCTTTTATCATTGTCCCAACATACTATTACAGATAATATAATGAGAAAGAAACTACAAAAACTGTTATAATCTCTTTTGCTTAAAGCTTCTATTTGAGTCATTAAAATACAACAAAAAACCTCTTCTGAATAGATTAGGCAGCTGCAGACATTAGGAAGCTCTCAGTCATTGTTCCAAATGTCTGAGAATTGGGGTTTGCCTGGAAGATCATTGGTCTGGTCTGTTTCTAGATATTTAAAGCTCTGAAATGAATGTACACGAACTGATGGTAGAAAGCAGTTCCAGATGGGCTCATCAAGGTTTGGGGCACTGTGGCTGAAAGGACTTTCAATGATGCTCGTGATCTGATTTATTTGGTGCAACAAACCAGGGATGTTTCAATTGTATCAGATCATTAGGTAAATGATTTGAAGGGTGGACTTTAGAATTAATGGCATGGTATTTTATTTCCCTTGAGATGGCTGTGGGAGCCATCGCTGTTTTAGGAAGCACAGCTTAGAGCTACCTACATTGTCTATACATGCTGCCTTCATGCTCTCTGAAACTGGGATCAAGAGAGGGAAATAAAAAAAATACTTTGGATTAACTACTTCCTTTTGGAGATGAGGAAACTGTGACCTGGAGAGGCAATTTGAATTTAATATAATTTTAATGTATCGCAAAGTGTTATTTTTCTTTTGATTTTTTTTCCAACTATAAAAATTTAAAAACCATTCTCGGCTAGCAAGCCCTTCAGACCCAGACGGTGTGCTGTGTTTGGTTCTTGGACTATAGTTTGCTGACATCTGTCATGAAATAGTCTTTAAAAGTAAATAGTTGAATGAAAGACTAAGTGAGAAATGAATGGCCAAATAAAAAAGTGAATGAATTGAATGTAGTTAACATTATATAACCTGGATAGTAAATGGATCATTATTCAAAAATTAAACTTTAATCATATCAGGCCTAGTTAAGTTTTAATTGCTTAATTCATGTCCCAGTTCTAAAACTGTTAAGGGTACAGATAGTGTTTCAAATAAAGTTCATTTTTATATTGTAAAATAATGTCTAATTATTATAGAAAACTAGGAACATTTAGAAGGGTGGAAAGATTAAAACACTAGCCCTTTTGAGAGTTAACTCATTAATTTTCCAATATATTTTCTTTTATTCTTCATATATTTATATATAGTAATTTTATATAACTGTGATCATGCCATGAAAATAATGCATCTAAATTTTTGTATATAACATTATTTCTAGGTTATTATAAGATTTTTCTTAAACATAATTTTCTATGATGGCTTTAATTTTAATAGCATTCTATTGTATAATGACTCCTTGGAGCATGGATTTTTTCCCCCTATTTATATTAAATATGTAATTAATGAAAAAATTTTAGTTTTACTTTCCAGCCTACTGATCAGAGCACAGGTATATGTCAAAATCTTTATGGTTTTAGATTTCCTTAGAACCTCATTCTCTAGAATCTCTCTACTATTTCCTTCTTTTTTTCCCTTTTTGTCCTATTCTTCTATTCCACCCTCATTCCAGGCTAATTTACTCGGACGTGCATGGGATTTGAGAAGTACCGAGCCACGTTCTGACTGCTAAGCACTTCACTGATATACTGGTCTATGTGGCCCAGAGCTGGTCACTGACCCCTGTTTCCAAATCACTTCTCTCTGCTTTTTGCCTCCAGTCCA
>NW_025792645.1:0-1823 GCF_021613505.1 Equus quagga | reverse complement strand
CCTCATTTCCACCGGGCAGAAATCCACGGAGCCACTACAGAGCTCACGACTTCTCCACGGAGAATTTACACCTTCCCTCCCCACAACCAGACCGTTGCCCCAGTCTGTGCACCAGCATATGATTGCAAAAGAGCCCTTGGTAAAATGATAGAAAGATGGAAAGATGCTTGACTAGGACACAACTATCATTTATCACTGTCGGTAAGAACATCGCTTGCCTCAGCACATGTGGAAGAATTTATCACCTAGTCAGGCAAGAGCTCTACCATGTGGGGCCATTTCCAGTATTTCTGTGAATGCTCTGCAAAGGAGCATGCCTATGTTAAAAGCAAAGCAGGGGTATAAACAGACTGAGCAACCAGGGCCTCACTCTCAAAGCCCAGAAGCATCCAGACAGAAAGCCAATGGGTGGGGCGGTGGCAGGGAGAGGAGGCAAGGTGGCTCAGTGTTTCTCACCGTGATCTCTCCATGGTCTTCGGGCCAAAATCCATGGACACACTCAAGATTTGTGCCCCACATGAAGCAGCTGAGAAACATTCAACCTGAAGGAAGAAAGTGTTCCTGTGTCAAGGACCCTCCAGAGAGGACCTGTGTGTGTGTGTGTGTGCTTCTCCCAGCTAGGGGCAAGAGGTGAGAAGAGGAGAGACAACAATTTCCTTTTACTAGTATGCTTGTTTTGTCACCCATGATGGTGGAAAGGGTAGAAAGGGGAAGTTTCTTAAAGGGTTAGTGTTTCCTTAAGGCAGAGACACATACAGATTTCTTAGCTTCCCTTCAACCCTCATCATTTTGGTCACAGCATCAACACATAGGCTTAAGATCTCATCATAAGGAGGGTCACCAGAGTGTCAGTGCAATTTATATGTATGTCACCACTGTGCTGTCACATCCTGACATCATTGGACATTGTTACCGCTTAGTAGATCCCAAGCCCCATTCATGAAAGGGTTGTCTTCTGATAGCAGCCGGGAGCCTGGTCCCATCCCTGGCCCTGCGTGATGGGCACCTTCAGAGTCTGAGCAGACAAGGCTTCACTTCCTCCAGGACATTAGGATCATCCAGGATACCCTGGGTATTTTCTAGGCGTTCTCTGGACACCTGCAAATATCCCCAATCTCACATGTAAGGACCCATGGGAGCGGCCTCTCTTCTGTCCCCGGGACCACACTTTCATTAACAGGCAGATGTTTCCTGTGAATATTCTCGTGCTATAAGACAATTTTTTCGGTCACCAACATGTTTCTCTCTTTGGAGAGCCATTTTCACACACACATACATACACACACTCATTCCTTTCTTTTTTTTTTTTCAAAGATTGGCACCTGAGCTAACAACTGTCACCAATCTTTTCTGTTTTTCCTCCTTTTTCCTCCTATGTACTAAGTCCCCTAGTACATAGTTATATATATTCTAGTTGTGAGTGCCTCTGGTTGTGCCATGTGGGACGCTGCCTCAACATGGCCTGATGAGTGGTGCCATGTCTGCACCCAGGATGTGAAACAGCAAAACCCTGGGCCGCTGAAGGGGAGCACGTGAACTTAACCACTCGGCCACAGGGCTGGCCCTACACACACTCGTTCTTAATCAAATCTCCAGAGTTACCATGCTCATGAAGACCCATAGAGGACCACGTTGGTTGGGTGTGCTGGGCCGTCTCCTAGGCTAACTCACTAGCTAAGCAACTTATAACGCACACTAGCCTCACAGAGCATATGATTTGAAGTTTTGTACTCGTAAATTTATGCATTACATGCCACAGACCTTCAGGTCATTCATCGATAGTCAAACCTACTGATGTTAAGTTACAGAATTCCAAAGGTCAT
>NW_025792644.1:4767-5484 GCF_021613505.1 Equus quagga | reverse complement strand
GGCGCCCGCAGCTCCACCCTCGGACCCCAGGGGAAGGGTGCGCCCTGCTGGTTCGCGAGCGCCCTCGGGCGAAGAAAGATTGAGTGCAAGAAAGCACCAAAGAATTGACTGGCTCCACCAGCCTGGTGACAGGGAGGGGGGGCTGGGGAAGATGACAGCTGGGTTTGGGGCTTGGGCAGCTGCGCGGTGATGGTGCCCTATTTACTGAAAGGGAACATCCCGCTGGGCAGTGGGGGCAGATTGCGATGGGAACCAAGAATTCCTTTGAGATTTCCACTAAACTTTCCGTGGAGAAGGAGAGAGATCTGGCTGCAGATGCAGATGTCAGGGTAGCCAGGAGTGGCATGGAAAGCTCTGGACTGGAGATCACCCAGGGGCACGTCGGGTCAGATGGAGAGAGCAGGGGGCCCAGGACTTTCAACCACTCCGACAGATGCATTTTGCAGTAGTTGGACACCCCACCGTGTACTGAGAAAGCGTGGATGGCACAGAAGAGGCAAACAGCACCCTGGAATCGAGGCTGTCCTGCAGGAGTCTGGAGCTGGCCAGGAGCCGAGATCCTGGGCTGGGTCAGGCAGGGGAGTGAGTCCCATGTCCAGGAGCCTAGACAGGGTCTCCCGCCGTAGACAGCTCTGGAATGTGGCTGGCTGGATACAAGTGTATTAAAGATCACATCGGCGATGCTGGGGCTCTCTAAACAGAGCAGCTTCTGGAATG
>NW_025792644.1:0-4757 GCF_021613505.1 Equus quagga | reverse complement strand
GGGACGTCTTGGCGCTGGCTCTTCATCCTCCTCACGGCGGTGGGACTCCCCTGGAGAAGCGGTTCGTGGCCGTCCCTCCTTGCAGGAAGTGCTGGTTTGGGTTGGACGGGGGATTCTGGGAGGGCGTCTTCCTGCGTCTGTGGGTTCCGTTTGCGTCCGGCTCACGTCGTCCGCGAGCCGAGCGGCGTGTTTGGGGCCGCGCGTCCTCGTGCCTCACGGTCGTCCCGCTGCCTGTTTCCTGGGACGCGTCCTGCAGAGTGGGTCGTGCGCAGGGACGCGCTGCCTCGGGTGGGGCGGGGGTCAGGGGCGCCCCGCGTCCCGCCAGGGTGTGGGCGGGGGTCCCCGGAGCCCAGCGGCAGGCCCCGGGTCTCCCTGGTGACCAGCGCGGTCGGGGTCCACTGTGTGTTGGCGGGTTCTCTGGGGGTTCGTCTGTGTGTCTGGGGCCGTGGGGATCGCCCCTGGCCGTGGGGATCGCTCCCTCGGCCGAGCGCTTTGCGTGTGGTAGGTGTAGCTCTGAGTGGTCCGCACACAGCTCTCCTGGGACTTTTCGAGTTGCCGAGTGAGAGCCGGCCCGTGCCCTCCTGCGACAGCGTCCCGCGTGGGTCCCTGCGGCCTCTCTCTCCCTCCCGCCTCCCCTGGGGGTTGTGGGGCCGGGCCCTGCCTGTCGGGGTGCGCCCACCCTGGAGAGTGTCCGTCCCCTCTCCGCACAGGCTGAGCACACCGCGGGCTGGGAGGGCAGCCGGGTGGAGACGCACCTGTGGGCTCAGGAGCGCTCGCACCTTCTCCTGTGTCCTCACGACATCCTTCTCCGTGAGTGTCAGGTTTGTGGGTGAACAGATGGAGAAATGCAGCTCCGAGGGGCCGGGGTCACTTGGCCTGGAGTGGCCAAGCCTGACCAGAACCCATTGTCTGGGGAAGCGCTGGGCTCTTGCTGCTCCGTGTGGCCCCCTGTGGTTCCGTGGCACGGGAGTCATGCTGTCCATCGCATGGCATTCGTTTCTGTGGTGGTGATAAGTGTCCCTTGGGTCCGAGCCGGGTCCACTGAGGTGCAGGACGCAGGGATTCCCTCTTTCCCAGGTGGGTGGGCCCTGCAGGGGAGGGCCCTGATGAGGAGGGGCCAGCGCGGGTCACCCTGGGCCCCCAGCCCTGCACCTGCCTCTTGCCTGCCTGTAGCGGGGTCTCCATGAGGGGCAGCTCCAGGGGAGGACCCCGGGGAGAGCGGGAGAAGCCATCTGTGCTACAGCCAATGTCCCTGAGCAGTTTGAGGGAGTGGACGGGACAGAGCATCAGTTGGACTCACAGGACCTTCTTTGGAGCAGGGTGCTGTCTTGGCTGCTTCGTTTCGGAGCATCTGTTTCAGTCCCCACAGCTCTTATTTCCTCGTCCTTCAGGTGAGCTGGCATCTGCTGGGCAGGTGTGCCAGGTGGGCCTGCCTGGGAGTCCAGGGCTCCTTCAGCCATGAGGCCAGGTGATGCATCCGTGTCATGAGGGGCTGGCACACCTGTCCCCTTTCACAGACGAGGACGAGGTATAGGGAGGTGAGGTGGCAGTGTAGGGGCTGGTCCCTCCCTTTGCCGGGCTCAGAGCCGTGAGGCTCCTCGTGGAATGGAAGGGAGTCAGGGCCTCCCTCTGGCACCACTGGGATGGTTCCCTGTGGGCCATCCTCACAGCTCCCCCACCCCCACAGTCCTCCGCTCCCCTCCACCCAGCACATGTGCAGAGAGAGGGGCTGAGGCTGTGCACACACCTCGAGGAGGCCCCGGGCCAGCACGAGCATCGCTGGGGCCCCAGCCCAACTGCTGACCCTTGTTTTCACACACCGTCCGGGGTCTCCGATGCTGCCACGTTCAGGACACTGGCCCAGAGGCTCATGGTCCCGCCTCGCAGGCAGGAGCACAGGAGCCCCTCCTGTCTCCTCTCCTCTGTGTGTGAAGATCCGGGAGCCTGGACGGGTCCTTGGTTCTGAGCCGAGCACGGCCAAGTCCTTCCTCATCTCCTGATCGGGAAGCTGCAGCCTCTGCGGCTCCAGAGGGGGCCCCCGAGGGGGCAGTGCCACTCTGTCGGTGGGCCGGCCAGCAGATCCAGGGCTTACATTCATGGGGGTGGCTCCGTGCTCCGCGGGCAGAACTCAGCTACTCCTGCGCCTTCATACCGAGTCTGAGGGGTTTGAGAAAATTCCAGGCCGCCACTGCCAAGACAGGCGCGTTGACGACTGCCCAGGGAGCATGGCCAGGCGGAAAGAGCATGAGGTCACTTCCTGGCAAAGGAGACGCTTTCAAAGTCTGTGACAGCCTGGTGGCCTGGGCCTGAAAAGCAGGGGTGGGGAGGGCACGAGGAAAGGAAGGAAGTCGGCAGAAGACTGGTCAGTCAAGTGTGGCCACAGGAGGAGACACGAGGAGCTCAGGACACAAACACGGTGTACCATACGCACAGGTCCTGGAGAAGGAGGACCAGCAGGCAGGACCACGAGGGGAGGCCCAGGGCAGTGAGGAGGCAGAAGACGGGAATTGACTAGCCCCCGGAAGGGAGTCTGTCCCCACTGGAAAGGTTTTTTTAGGATGTCAAAACGTCATAAAGAAAGCTAAGGAATATTTACAGAAGGAGAGGGCCTGGCCTACGGGGTGCAGAGCTGAGAGCAGTGGCCTGGTGAGCTCTGGCCTGGCACTCGGCAGAGCCCTGAGGGCCTGGAGAAGAGGCCCGGGTCCCGGGGACCCTGGGAAATGGGCAGGCAGCCTGAGGCCGAGGCGCTGACGGTGGTAAGAGCATGCACAGCAAGTGCTCGGGAGCACGTGGGGCTCTGTGCCTCCCCGGCTGCTGGCTCTGGGGCAGGACACTGGGTGGCCCTGGGCCTCAGCCGCTCATCTGTAGAAGGGACGTATTAACAGTGTTTGCCTCCTAAGTTTTGTTTCCTTTGGGGTCAGGATGAGTTAGCAGATGGGAGATGTTTGACGGGCGGCTTGGCATTAGAAAGAGCTCAGTTGATGCTGCAGAGTGACTGGCCGTGTCGTGTGTCCAGTTGAGGGAGGCCCCTTCTCTGCTGGCCCGAGGTGTCCCAGGGCAGGTGTGTGTCTCGGCCTCTCCCAAGCCCCGTCTCCCGCTTCTCCAGCAGCTCTTCTTCTCTCTGGGTTCATCAGCCTTGACTCCTGATCAGCCAGGAGCCTGGAGCCCGCAGGGGATCCATGGGCTTTGTGGCTTCCCCGGGCTTGAGCTGGGGCGGGCGGCCTGGTCTGGGTGCGGGTCATGTGGAAAGTGGCATCCTGTGGCTGAGCCGCTGCCTGTGACCCACTGGGCTGTGAAGGCGAGGGTGCCTGTCTGCCTGGATTACTGGGGACACGTCCTTCCCACATGTCCTTGCCCTGGGCTGAGTCACTGATGGAACTTCTCCTAGCAGGTCTGGCTGCTGTGCCCCTGCCATGTAGCTGCTGTGTCCGGAGGAGACAGAACCCGCTCAGAGAGGAGCCCTGGCCTGGTTGTGGGCCCATCACCTGGGGTCGATGAGTGTCCGCTCTGCATCCTGCCTCGTGCATAGTGTGTGCGCCCCTTCGCTCGTGCAGACGTGCTCTCCCCTCCCCTGCAGCCCCTGGACACAGTGGGGCCTGTTGGACCCTCTGGGTGCTGTGTTTCTACACGGAGCTCCTGCTTGGAGCCTTAGGGCGCCCCGCTGGCCTAGGAGCCAGTCTGCCCCTGGGTTCCGTCCTGCCCCTTGGGCCAGCCTTCTGATTCCAGACAGGTGCTCTGGGCTTCCAGGGGTGCCCCGTGGGCTCTGTGGCCATGGGCGCTGGGGCCCCACTGCGTCCACTCTCTGGGTGGGATCTTGACGGCGTGGCCGGTCCAGCGTGAGCACTCTGGCTCCTGTGTCCGTCCCCTGCACAGGGCACTGCCCTGCCCATTCTGTGTCTCCTTCTCTCCTCCTTCGTGCTGGAAAGTTGCAGAAAACGACTCCCCTCTGTTCTCAGACAGGCGCCTTGGGTGTCAGGCCACAGACTCAGGTCCAGAGAGGTGGGTGGGTGGGGTGGGCCTGGAGGAGGACAGGCCTGCTGAGGGATGCAGGGGAGGAGCATCACATGGCCAGAGAGCTCAGCCGGACTGCTCGGAGGCCACCCTGAGGTGGAGGTGGGAGCGTGTCTGCAGGGGCTCTGGGGCAGGGGTATGGGGAGGTGGAGGTGGTGAGGGGACATACGTGCCTGACGCCATGGCAGAGAGACCCTGGGGCAGGGGCACCCGGAGCAGTCCACCCTGTCTCTGGGGACTGTGCTGCTGAGCCCCTGCCCCCAGCAGAGGGAGCCCTGTGCCTCGAGGTGGCACAGCCTCAGAGCTGTGACTGGAGTTTCTCTGTGGCGGGATCATCCCTCTGTGCAGACCTCCGCGGTTTCCTCTGAACCAGGTCTCCTCTGAGTCTGGCATCCGGATCGTTGCAGACGTGGGGGCTGCTCAGCAGAGGGCGGCAGAGCTGCATGCTCTTCAGGCCGAGCCCGGATTTGCAGAGGCCAGGCCAGCCCTCAGGCCTGCCTCAGGACACAGGGACATGAGGACAGGGGGACAGAACCGAGCGCTTTCCAGGGGCTGTCTTCAGGGACTACTTGTGAAGCTCCCCTTTCAAGACTGTCCCCACTTTTCTGCAGCTGTGAGGTCGGGGGTCGGACAGAACCCACTGAGAAGCCTTCTTTTCTCCACCCCACCCCTCCATGTAAAACAGGAACAGAGGAAGTGTGAGTGACCTGGAGAGGGCGTTCCTGCTCCCAGGGGCCAGTCCCAGC
>NW_025792643.1:16104-17210 GCF_021613505.1 Equus quagga | reverse complement strand
ACCCCGATTTGGGACTTCCAGCCTCCAGAACTTTGTAGAATAAATTTCTGGTTTTTATAGGCCACCCAGTCTATGGTACTTGGTTACAGCAAACCAAAGCGACTAAGACACCATATAAGACTAGCACACATGGCTTTGTAGTCCAGAGAACCAGTATCTGAATGTGGAATCTGTTTCTAACATTCAGACATACTTTTTTTTTTTTTGAGGAAGATTAGCCCTGAGCTAATAGCTGCCGCCAATCCTCCTCTTTTTGTCAAGGACGACTGGCCCTGAGCAGATATCCATGCCCATCTTCCTCTACTTTATATGTGGGACGCCTACCACAGCATGGCTTGCCAAGTGGTGCCATGCCCGCACCAAGGATCCGAACCAGAGAACCCCGGGCTGCCAAAGCAGAACATGTGAACTTAACTGCTATGCCACTGGGCCAGCCCCAGAACTGTATACTTTTTAACGGAGGAATTTTACTCTATGTAAATTATGCTGCAATACAAATACTAAAAATTTTAAAGAATTGTGATGTTTACCCGAGGTCCTAGGATTTTTCTTTTTTTGAGCTGTTGACTGTTCTCCATGGGCTGCCATCTGTGCGTTAACTGTATCTCGGTGTTTTTCCCGGCAGGCGAGGGCGATGCTCCCCTGACGTCTGCCTTCCCCAGACACCTCTCAGCAGCTCCTCGGAGCTGCCCAGCAGCCACAGCTCCGGGTTTGCAAGGCTTAACTGAAGAGATGGTGAGTCTCCTTTCTCCTTCTAATTGATCCTTGGTGAATCTCATTGGATTTTTATTTAATAAAATAATTATAATTGATGATGCTTTTCAGAAGGAAATAAAATTGCAAATAAGCAAATTTGCTCACATTTGAAAGTCCAAGGATGTATCTAACATGAATAAATCAATCACTTTGGCACTTTGGTCCTGCCGGGCCTGTCTGGTACCTTCCTCATGGGCACTGGAAAAAGTCACACTTGACTCTAAGAGTGTTTGAATTCTCTGTACAATCATTTCAACTCCTAAGTATTTACTGAAGGCCCTAGAAGATGCCACATCCTCTTGTTTACCTTGAACTTTTTTGTCTACCACTAGTATTCATTTCTTGGATCC
>NW_025792643.1:0-16004 GCF_021613505.1 Equus quagga | reverse complement strand
TTATCTCTATTTGGACAAGAAAATTGGAAAAATAAAGAAGTATCTAAAAAAGATTCTTATTATGTTTTAACTATCGCTTTTAGTTTGTTTCTCATTATGGCTGGCAATTATCTCCACTGAGGAGGCATAGGCATATAATGATCCATTATGAATATTGCATTTATAATTGTAAATATATCCTATGAGGAGTGTGTTTCTTTTACATGTGCATAAACAGAAGTGTAGAAAACTGGGTGTTAATCTTGTAAATAGGAGGAACATCAGAGCACTGTTTACTTAGTGACAAGGCATCCTGGCATTTTTCATGCAAAAACTAAGGTAAAATTTCTTTGCATAAATTCTTAGGAAATTAAATTTACAGTATTAAGAAAAAAATACTTGTAGGCATATATGAAAAAGACACCAAAATATACACTATTAATGTTAGGTTTTCCTTTTCTTAATTGCCTTCTTCCTTGTTATTTGTGCTTTCCTTTTCTTTTTTTACTGACTGTTACTTTCCTTGGTGTTTTCAGTATTCGAGCACATTTAGTGCATTTCACATTGGACTAAGTAAATATATTATGGCCTTTGTTATAGGTAATATGGTATCAAATATACATCTCATTCAAAGCACTTATTCTAACATAGCTACTTAAAATACAATATTTTATCATGTTTATAGGTATCCATTTTTATTTTAAAACAATTTTTCTATTTTAGTGAGATAAAACTTATGTGAATGTGTGTCAGTGAAGCAATTGCTAAAGAGGAAGAAATAATGAAATGATTTTAGATGGGGATTATTTATGTGCTTGTATACAATAGTGGAGTATTTGTCTTTTAATAACTTTTAGTTAATATTATCAATCATAGCAAGGATCCTCCAACTAGTCAATTAATTGTTTCCAAATGGCCAGTGGATTTCCTAATTGACCACAGGCCAGTGACCACCACCATACCTCCCAAGGAGCGGAGCTGCCAGCCAGATGTGTACAAGCCATCTTCTCAGAGCCCTGGTCCTGGCCTGTGTTTCCTGTTCGCCCCCAGCAGTCCATACTGCTCTCTGATATCTCACAGCAGTTGCTGTAACTGGGGTATTTTTCCAGACTTTCACCCCCCTCTCCTTCACCACTGGCTCATGCCGCCAAGGTGCTACATGCATTCGGTCTGAGCTACCAGATTAAAGCAACTACAACAAAATGAACAATGCAACTTTTCCTTTTGCTCAAAATACATTTATGTCGGTTATTTTATTCATTGTTAAAATTTAGGTTTTGTTAGGTTACTTTAGATAATGTTCCTATAGAGCCTAAGAAGATGGTCATTATCACTGCAAGAGTGATGGAGATGGGGAATGGGGAATGGGGAATCCCCAGCCGTTGCTCGTCTTGATGGCAGATCATATTTCATATTAAAGTACATGACCATGAGGATTCTCTGTCATTGAGATCATTTTTATTCTTAGTTTACATTCCTGAAACTTATAGTGAAAAGCATGATATCAATCTTAATAAAATTTATTTTTGTTAATGAAATTAGAAAAACGTTACTACTTTTATTAATTTAATACTTTAGTTAGCTATCAACTGAGTTGATTACAAATTCACTTTTTTATTTGTTTTGACTTTTCCCTCCCTATAGTAGCTTGCATCATTCAACAAAGGAATTCCAAATTAGGTGTGATTTATTGAAGGCTATAGATTATCTCCAGTGTTTTAATATCCATTATTAGATTTAGCAGGGTCTATGCAAGAGTAACTAAACAAGCATTCTGATCATAAATAATTAAACCAAGAAATAAATAACTCAGTGTTACAGACATTAAAGCCTTTCATCAGCAGAGTGTAAGGATCTCAATTAAAATTGACAGGAATAAAACAAGTAATTTTTCCAGTTATATCACATAGTCCTTTGCACCCATGTGACAGGAAGATGCTTTGAACACAGCTGTGGTGGCTCCTACAGCCCTCGCATGTGAGAGAGAGCAAGAAGGTAGCTATGGAGTAAAGGATTCTCGTCTGGCTCGTGTTGAGGGAGCAGGGTTGACTTCTGGAGGTGTCCTCATTCACACCATTTGCATGCCAGTGACAAGCTAGTTCTTCCATTTCAATAAATGATTCTCCACAGGCCAGACAAGTTAATGCACTCACAAAAGCAAGTTATTTATTCCTTTTTATGGGGAAGACTCACTTTTTCCATGGAAGATTTCATAAATTAGGAAGCATAATCCAAAATTACTTTCAACTTGTAAAAATACGTTACCATGAATACTGGACAGATTAGAATGTAATTAATTTAATATATTTTAACTTTCTACATTTTCATAGTTAGAGCTTCTGTATAGCCTCAATTTTAATTTGTTAGTTAATAATAAAATGCACATTCTTTAAATCAAAGTCAGCACTGTTATTAATGCAGGCTCCAGTGTAGCTTTCACAGGTTAAGGTGGGATCTCAGAGTAGGAAATAGTGATTGCACTTGTCTATGAGCTACCAGACCCTTGAAGTGACAGCAAAATGTGCCTTAATAAAATGCTTTTTCCCACGCACTTGAGAAATCCTGAAAATGTGCTAATGCAATTGTAATTGTGCATTTGCGCCAAAGAAAAATTGAAGAAGTAGAATTATAGTTCAAAATATAGTAATATATAATTGCTTCCAGAGGCAACAAATGCTTTTTTAAAAATCTCTCCCATCTGCTTGGTAGAGTCAAGACAGAATATTAAAAAGTGGAATATTGTGACTTCCTATTTTTGCCTGTTGTTTTTTACTTATCACTGCTGAGCCCTTGTATTGCCTGGAATCTCTTAAAATAGTTGTCCCCATGCTAGTACATGTCAATGATAAGATCAAACTCTGGTACGAAAGAAGCAACAAGCAAAAAACATTATGTTAGGTCTATTATTGACAAAGATTACCCCAATTTTTAGATAAACTGCAGAAAGAATGATTTTAAAATTCTGGTGGGGAATTTTGGGGTGTCTTATTATCCTAAGTAATCCACTTGTCTTCTTATGACTTTAGTGCATAATAATCATTTCTAACACACTGCTGATGCACAGGGCTCATGGGGCAGGTCCCTGAGAAAGGAGAAAGAATGGATTATTTTTAGATGGATGTATTCTGCTGCTTAACCTAGTATGTAAAAATATTCAAACATTTATCTTTAGCTATTTAGTTATCAGATAATTTTCCATTACTGAAGAATGTCTTTAAACATTTAGGAAAACATATTCATAATTTGACAATTATATCAAAGTTGACGTCAACTAATTACAAAGAAAGGGGGAAAAAAAGGTTCCATGTGCTGCAGGAGAGATTTCAAAGTCTGGCACTAAGTACTATCCGGGTTTCACTGACATCTCATGACCAGTTGGATAGAGCCCAAGAAAGAGAGGTTATTGGTGTGCTGGGAGTTCATGCCCACGAGGAAGGTCCCATATCCTGTGACTATGTGTTGTGGGTCTATGGTTTCAGGAAGAGACCATCCCACAGGGAAACTGGGAACAATTCAGGAAGTTCAGGGAGGTCCAGGGAGATGCTGTGTGCCACAGATGGGGTGGCAGGGAGACTGGGGCCTCTGGTAACCCACAAACCATACAGATGCCTGCAGCCCAGCCTAGACAGACAAAAGCATAACAAGTTGCAATCAATGTAAAGGTTTGCATTTATTTCAGAGACGGCACAGATTTTAGCAATCTGGCTTGTTCAGCAGTACATATAAAAATGATTATAGAATTTTAGTGGGTCCCAAATAGCATGCTCAACAAAATCAGCAAGTGAAATCAAAATCTCATCTCTCAAAGCGGCAACTCCCAAACTAGAGATTCCTTACAGCAGGCGTCCCAAACCAAAGTTCCAAGTGTGAGCTCAGAGAAACCCTGAATCCTTGTACTGTAGGCCAGAGGGCTGAATCTCTGTGCATAGGTGAGGACGAAGAGCCAATTTACATCATCACATTTGGAAACTATAATCATTCTTCTACTACTTCCGGAATCAAGGAGGTAGGAAAACATGAATCCTTAGTTTCATCTCTTTATGTATTTACTTTACACTATAACACCTGGCATTATGGATCAAATGTGTTATTTCTAGACATTTTAACTGCCTATTTCTAGGTGTTTCCTGCCTCATCTTCTTCCATGTGACTGTCTTTACCTAATAAAACACAGCCAGCCCCATCCTCCTGCAGTGTGTCACCACACAGCATTCCTCCCAAAGAATTATCACGTGGTTCCGAGTCTCCTCTCCAGTCTCCTGATCAGCTGAACAGGTACCCCTGCAGGGCCAAAGGCTGCTTGTAGACAGGGTTTGATCACCCAAGACATAGGTAGGGAGGTTCCAAAGGAGTTTGATTGATAGTTTAGGGCAACCAGTTAATCTTCAGAAACTTTAATTTATCTCACTTTTTCCTCCAAATATTCTGTTGTGAAAAGCCCTGGTTAGTTCACTTCTGTATGACTTGGTTGCAGCTGAAGCATGATAAGAAAGATGAAAGAAAAAAGCTTAAGGGAAAAATAATCCAACAGTAGAAAATATAAAACACCTGTAGTTTTGTATTACTTTGAGGGTAAATTCATTACGTTAAACATAAGATATAAATTGCAAGCAGTATCATGATAGATTTCAGGGATGGCAAGCTCAGTGTGTGAGCCGTCTTGGTAGGAGTAGTTCATGTGGATATTTGACAGCCCTGATCCTCTAAACACGCCGTTCGTTAATTTGAGGAGAGAATTACCTCGCTGTAAATTTTAAGATGCTGAGGATCAGTTTGTGTTTCTATGCCTTTCACATTGCATGACTCAAAGCTAAGAAGAATTCTGTGGTATATTTCATGTAAAAATGTTACTGAAATAAACTGACAAAGCCTAAAGGTGAGAACAAGATTATGAGCAGGATTATAGAACAAATTTTGATAATGACTCCAAAGAAATTCAGAGAAGTCATTGAAACCAAACATTTAATTATGTTAACATATTTATTATCCCTTTTTTCTGTACCTGTTTTTGTGACACTAAATAAAAATAACTGAAAATTTACATATAAAGTGTTTAAAACATGGCAATAAAAATGATATTGTGCCTAGCACAAAATAAATTCTTAATATTTTGGAATGAATGACTGAATTACTATATGAGGAAAATATAGTCTTTATATGATAGATACACACAACTGTAGCACCTGATTTTCTCCCTGGCCAATAATTGACTTTCATTTTTTCTTCCAGCTTTATTGAGAGATAATTGAGATAAAACCATGATGTAGGTTTAAGATATAGGACGTGATTTGATATACATATGTATTGCAAAATGATTACCACATAATGGTAGTTAATACATGTATCACCTCACATAGTTACCATTTTTGTGTGTGGGGAGAACTTTCAGAATGTACTCTCTTAGCAGCATTCCAGTGTATGATAGTGTTATTAACTATAGTCACCATGCTGTATGTTAAATTCCTAGAACTTGTGTCTTCTAGCTGAAACTTTGTTACCCTTTAACCACCTTCACCCATTCCCCCACCCCATGGCAACCACCCATTCACTCTCTGTTTCTATGACTTCAGGTTTTTTAATTCCCCATATAGGTGAGATCATAAAGTATTTGTCTTTCTCTGTGACTTATTCCACGTAGCATAATGCCTTCAAGTTTCATCTATGTTGTCACAAATGCTGCCTTTTTTATGGCTAAATAATATCCCATTATATATATAAACCACATTTTCTGTATCCATTTATCTGTTGACAGGCACTTAGGTTGTGTCCATATCTTGGCTATTGTAAATAATGCTGCAGTGGACATGGAGATGAGGATATCTCTTCTAGACAGTGATTTCATTTCCTTCGGATATATAGCTAGAAGTGGATTAGCTGGATGATATGGTAGTTCTATTTTTAATTTTTTGGGGAAACACTATACTGTATTTCATAGTAGCTGCACCAATTTACATTCCCACCAACAATGCACCGGGGTTCCCTTTTCTCCACATCATCAGCAACACTTGTTATCTTTGTCTGTTTGATAATAGCGATTCTAACAGGTGTGAGGTGATATCCCACTGTGGTTTTGATTAGCATTTCCTTGATAAGTGCCATTGAGCATCTTCTCATATACTGTTGGCCGTTTGTATATCTTCTTTGGGAAAATGTCCATTTAGGTCCTTTGCCCATTTTTTAAATCAGATTATTTGTTTTTGCTATTGAGTTGTATTAGTGTCTTATATATTTAGGATATTAATCCTTTATCACAGACTTGGTTTACAAATATCTACTCCCATTCCATAGGTTGCCTTTTCATTTTGTTAATTGTTTCTTTTGCTGTGCAGAAACCCTTTAGTTTAATGTAGTCCCAATTGTTTATTTTTGTTTTTGGTGCTTGAACTTTTGGTGTCAAATCCAAAATGTCATTGCCAAGACCAATGTCAAGGAATGTACGCCCCATGTTTTCTTCTATGAATTTTACAGTTTCAGGTCTTACTCAAGTCTTTAATAGATTTCAAGTTAATTTTTGTAAGTGGTGTAAGATACAAGTCTAATTTCATTATTTTGCATATGAGTATCTGCTTTTCCCAGCAATGTTTATTAAAGAGACTTTCCTTTCCTTATTGAGTCTTCTAGGCTACTTTGTCAATGATTAGTTGACCACATATGCATGGGTTTATTTTGGGGCTCTCTATTCTGTTCTGTTGGGGTCCTATGTCTGTTTTTCTTCCAGTATCATACTGTTTTGATTTCTATGGCTTCATGGTATAGCTTGAAATCAGCAAGTGTGATGCTTTCAGATTTGTTTTTCATGCTCAGGATTGCTTTAGCTATTCAGGGTCTTTTGTGGTTCCATATGAATTTAAAGATTGTTTTTTCTGTTTCTGAGGAAAATGCCATTGGAATTTTCATAGAGATTGCATTGAATCTATAGATGGCTTTGGGTAGTATGGAAATTTTGACAATATTCATTCTTCCTATCTATGAACACAGGATATCTTTCCACTTACTTGTGTCTTCTTCAAATTCATTCATGAACGTTTTATAGTTTTCAGTGTACAGATCTCCCACCTCCTTGCTTAAATTTATTCCTAGGTATTTTATTCTTTTTGATGCTCTTTTAAATGAGATTGCTTTCTTTAGTTCTATGTCAGGTAGTTTGTTGTTAGTGTATAGAAACACAATTGATTTTTGTATGTTGATTTTGTATATACAATTTTACTGAATTTGTTCTAACAATTTTTGTTGGAGTCTTTAGGGTTTTCTGTATCTAAGATCATGTCATCTGAAAACAGAGAAAGTTTTACTTCCTCCTTTCCAATTTGGATGCCATTTATTTCTTTTTCTTGCCTGATTGCTCTGTTTAGGACTTTCACTACTGTGTTGAATAGGAGTGATGAGAGTGTGCACTCTTGTCTTATTCCTAATATTAGAGGAAAATCTTTCAACCTTTCACCACTGATGTTAGCTGTGGGTTTGTCATGTATGGTGTTTATTATGTTGAGGTACATTCCTTCTATACTTAACTTGCTGAGAGTTTTTAATCATGAGAGGATGTTGAATTTTCTCAAATGCTCTTTCTTGCATCTATTGAGATGATTATATGATTTGTATCTTCCATTCTATTAGCTGGGTGTGTGACATTTATTGATTTGTGTATGTTAAATTATCTTTGCATCCTAGGGGTAAATCCCACTTGATCACGGTGTGTGATTCTTTTTTTGTGAACTTGAATTTCAGTTTGCTTGTATTTTGTTGAGAGTTTTTGCATCTATGTTCATCAGGGATGCTGGCCTATAGTTTTCTTTTCTTGTAGTGTCCTTGTCTGACTTTGGAATCAGAGTAATACTGGTCTCATATAATGAGTTTGGGAGTGTTGCTTTCTCCTCAGTTTTTTGGAAGAGGTGGAGAAGGATTCACATTAATTTTTCTTTAAATGTTTGATAGAATTCATCAGTGAAACCAACTGGTCCTCAGCTTTTCTTTATTGGGAAGTGTTGATTACTGATTCAATCTCCTTACTCTTTATTATCTGTTCAGATTTTCTATTTCTTCATGATTCAGTCTTGGTAGGTTGTATGTTTCCAGGAATTTACCCATTTCTTATACGTTGTCCAATGTGTTGGCATATAATTGTTCATAGTAGTCTCTTATGATCTTTTGTATTTCTGTGATATCAGTTGTACTTATCTTTTATTCATAATTTTATTTATTTTAGCCCTCTTTTTTTCTTGATTAGTCTAGCTAAAACTTTGTCAATTTTGTTTATCTTTTCAAAAAATCAACTCTTACTTTCGTTAATCTTTTCTATTTTTCCTATTATCTATTTCATTTATTTCTGCTCTAATCCTTATTATTTCCTTCCTTCTGCTAACTTTGGGATTACTTTATTCTTTCTTTTCTAGTTCCTTGAGGTATAAAGTCAGGTTGTTTATTTGAGATCTTTTTTCTTTCATGTATGTTTATGGCTATAAACTGTCCTTTTAGAAATGTCTTTGCCGCATCCCATAAGTTTTGGTATGTTGTGTTTCCTTTTTTATTTGTCTCAAGATACTTTTTTAATTTCCCTTTGGATTTCTCCTTTGATACATTGTTTGTTTTTAAGAATATTTTGTTTAATTTACACATATTTATGAATTTTCCAGCTTTACTCCTGTTATTGATTTCTAGTTTCATACCATTGTGGTCAGAAAAGACACTTGATGTAATTTCTATCTTCTTGTACTGGTTGAGACTTGTTTTGTGGGTATGATCCATCCTCAAGAATGTTTCTTGTGTATTTGAGAAGAAAGTACATTCTGCTGCTGTCGGATGGAATGTTCTGTGTATGTGTGTTAGGTTCATTTGGTGTACAGTTCAAATCCACTGTTTCCTTATTGACTCTGTGTCTGGATGATGTGTCCATTATTGAGAGTGAAATATCAAAGCCCACAACTATTGCTGTACTGCTGTTTATTTTTCCTTTTAGTTCTGTTAGTATTTGCTTTATATATTTAGGCGATCTGATGTTAGGCACATAAATATTTACAATTGTTCTATCTTCTTGATTAATTGACTCTTTTATCATTATATAATAACCTTCTTTGACCCACGTGCCCATTTTTACCTTAAAATCTATTTTTGTTTGATAAAACATAGCTACCCTTGCTTTCTTTCATTTACCATTTGCTAGGAATGTCTTTCTCCATCCCTTCACTCTCAGCCTATGTGTGTCTTTAATGCTAAAGGGAGTCCCTTGTAGGTCGCCTATTGTTGGATCTTATTTTTTTATCCATTTGGCCATTCTATGTCATTTGATTGGAAAAATTAATCCTTTTATGTTTAAAATAGTTATTGATATGTAAAGACTTATTATTAACATTTTATTAATGTTTTCCAAATGTTTTATAGTTCTTCTGTTGCTTTCATCCTCTCTTGCTGTCTTAATTTCAGATTTGATGACTTTTTGTGTCAGTATACTTTTTCCAGCTTTACTCCTATTGTTAATTTCAATATAATATTCCTTTATCATAATCTTTTGTTTACCTATTTCTGTATTTTCCTTTGTGTACTATGAGGGTTACATAAAATATCTTATGGTTAAAACATCCTATTTTAAGCTGGTAACAACTTAACTTCAATAGCATACAGAAATTCTATACCTTTACTTCTCATTCCCTCACATGTTAGGTTATTGATGTTACCTTTTATATTGTATATCTTATAGCAAATTTAGCAAATTATTTTAGTTATAGTTATTATTATTTTTTGTGTATTTGAGGACGATTAGCTCTGAGCTAACATCTGTACCAATCTTCCTCTGCTTTTTATGTAGGATGCAGTCACAACATGGCTGATGGGTAGAGTAGGTCCACACCCAGGATCTGAACCTGTAAAGTCCAGGCCACCGAAGCGGAAAATGCAGAACTTTAACCACTCGGCCATGGGGCCGGCCCTTAGTTTTAGTGTTTTGGGGATTTTTTTTATTTTTTGAGGAAGATTAGCCCTGAGATAACTGCTGCCAATCCTCCTCTTTTTGCTGAGGAAGACTGGCCCTGAGCTAGCATCCGTGCCCATCCTCCTCTACTTTATATGTGGGACGCCTACCACAGCATGGCATGCCAAGCAGTGCCATGTCTGCACCCAGGATCCGAACCAGCGAACCCCAGGCCGCTGAAGTGGAATGTGTGCACTTAACTGCTGCGCCACTGGGCTGGCCCCATTTAGTTATTTTTAATACATTTGTTTTATAACTTTAAACTGGGGTTGAAAATGATTTACTTATCACCATTACAACATTAGAGAATTTGGTTTTGAATATATATTTACCTTTACTGGTGATTTTACATATTCGTATATTTTTACAATATTTATTAGCATCCTTTCATTTCAGTGTGAAGAATGCCCTTTAGTACTTCCTGTAAGGTAGGTCAAGTGGTGGTGAATTCCCCCAGCTTTTGTTTGTTTGGGAAAGTCCTTGTCTTTCCTTCATTTCTGATTGACAGCTTTACTGGTAGTGTTCTGGGCTGACAGTTTTTTCCTTCAAAATTTTGAATATATCATCCTACTCTCTCCCGGCTTGCAAAGTTTCTGCTAACAAATCCACTTATAGTCTTATGCAGGCTGCCTTTTACATTGTGAGTTGCTTTTTTCTTGCTGCTTTCTAAATTCTCTCTTTGCTTTTGACTTTTGACAATTTAATGATAATGTGTCTCTTTGTAACCCTTTTTGGGATCAACCTATTTGAGGAATTTTGTGCCTCGTGATCTGGATGTCCATTTCCCTCCATGTTTGGGAAGTTTTCCAGTATTGTTTTACATAGACTTTCTGTCCCTTTCTCTTTCTCGTTTCCTTATAAGATTCCCATAACGCATAGATTGTTTATTTTGAAGATGTCCCATATGTCCTGGTGGTTTTCTTCATTTTTTTTCATTCTTTTTTTCTCTTGGCACCTCTGACTGGATAATTTAAATGACTATTCTTTGAGTTCACTGATTCTTTCTTCTGCTTCGTCAAGTCTGTGTTGAAGCTCTCTGTTGAGTTCTTCAGCTCAGTCTTTATATTCTTCAGCTCTGGGACTTCTGATTTGATATTCTTGATGGCTTCTATTTCTTTTTTGAATTTCTCATTTTGTTTATGTATTGTTTTCCTAATTTGTTTAGTTGTCTATCTTTTGTTCTTGTATATCACTGAACTTCTTTAAGAGGCTTATTCTGAATTCAGCTCAGCTCATAGATCTTCATTTCTTTAGGGTCTGTTATTGGAGCTTTATTAGTTTCCTATGATGGTGTCATGTTTTCTTGATTCTTCATGCTTTTGTATCCTCGCATTGATTTCTGTGCATTTAAGTAAGTGGTCCCCTGTTCTAGACATTACAGGTTTGCTTCAGCAGGAAAAGACCTTCACTAGTCAGCTCAGCTTTGGGTTCTGGATGGGTCAGCTAGTAATGCCTATGGGCAGTGAGCTTCCTGTTAGAGTCTCTGTTTGGGAACAGCCACTGCCTGAGCTCTGAGGCTCGGGGTGGGGAGTTGCTGCTAGCTGGGCTCTGTGTTTGGCTGGGCCTGCTGGCTGGGCTCCCTGTTTAAGTGGGGCCACTGGATGGGCTCCCTGGTTGGGAAGGGCTGCTGGCTGCACTCTTCGGTCAGGCAAGGCCACCAGTTGTGCTCTGCAATCACCTCTTGGGCAGGATTGCAGGCTGTGTTTGCTGGTTGGGCAGTGCTGCTGTTTGGGCTCTGCAATTGGCCAGTGCTGTAGGCTGGGATCCACAATGACTTTGTTTGAATGAGGCCTAAGGCTGTGCCACCTGACTGGATGGTGATGCTGGTTGAACTGAGTGTTCAGACAGAGCCACGGGCAAGGTTTTGCCATCCAACAAGGTCTCAGACTATGCTCTGTAATCAGGTAGGTCTGCAGGCCATACTTTGAAGTTGATTGGGGTCACAGGCTGGGACCTGTCATTAGGCAGGACACTGACTTTGCTCCATTGTTGGGTAAGGTTGCTGGTTGGGCTCACTGGTTGGGCAGAGTCTCCAGCTATATGCTTTAGTTGAGTGGGGCTAGAGACTGTGCTCTGTGGTCAGGTGGAGTTACTGTCTAGGCTCACTGGTCAGATGGTGCCACAGGCTACAATCCATGATTGGGTGAGGCCACTGGCTAGGCTACCTGACTGAGGAAGGCCACAGGCTGTGCTCAGAAATTGGGCAGGGCCGTAAGCTGGGTTCTGCTGCATGGCAGGGCTGCAGGCTGGGGTCCTAGCCTGGGCAATAATGTAGGCTGGGCTCTGAGGTTGCCCAGGGTACGTCTTCAGGCCCCTTGGCCAAATGAGGCCTGAGGCTATGTTCAGGAGTTGAGAAGGGCTGCTCGCTTGGCTTTCTGCTTGAGCAGGGCTGAAGGATCAGTGCCCAGCTTCTCTGGCTAGGCTTCCTGGTCAAGCAGGACTGGAGGCTATGCTCAGCAGTTGGGTGGGGCTGCTGCATATTTCCCTGCCCAGGCAGACCTTAAGATGTGCTCTGTGACTGCCAGATACCTGTGGACAGGCTTCCTGTTGGATCAGGACTGGCGGCTGTGACCCATAGTTGGGTGGAGCTGCGAATTTGCTTCCCTGCCCAGGCAGACTATCCAATGTGCTCTACAGCTGTTGTACATCTGTGGCCAGGTCTCCCAGTGTGTCAGGATAAGATTATGTTTGCCATTAGGTGAGGCTGTGAATTTACTTACCTGCCAGATCAGAGCCATAGAATGAGATGTGTTGCTGGTTCAGCCCATTGACTGGAAACCCACAGCAGGTAGAACTGCTGACTGAGCTCTCTGGCCAAAGGGACCACTAGCACAGCTCTGCAGGTGGGCAGACCCAATGACTGGGGTCTCTGCTTAAGCACTGCTGCCTGCCAAAACGAGGGTCATCAAGATCTGAGCAATGGTTGCTGTTAGCCCTGCCCCCCTTCTCCATCTCTGTCTGATCCCCAGTGGTCCTGCTTCACAGAATGGAGAGATTTCTGTAGTGATCTCCGTAGGGTGAAACCCAAGCAGGCCTCCCAAGTATTGTCCTGCAACACTGGCACAGCTGGGTGTTTGCCTTGGGCTTTTTCCCACTGGAGAAACTGTAGGTCAGGGGAGGCTTCTCAGTGGCACTTGATCCCTCACAGAGTAACATGATGAGTGTGAGATAAACACTCTTTGGTCTAAAAAGAGAAAACACAATACTCCACAGCTGTAAATGTGTCCAGTGACCCAAGGTGTAATGCTTTAATACATTGTGTCACTTGGTTATTTTTAGGATTTCCTTCCCCGGTTATAAGTTCTCCACCTCAGGTTAAACAAATACTGAGTATTAAAGAGAATTAGGGGGAGAGAGAGGAGACAAAGTGTTTGAAAATGCAAAGCCTTGAAAATGAAGAGATGATTCATCGGAATCAGGGAGGAATTATCTGTGTACTAATAATGCCACAATTATAATGCCTCAGACATATTTAGCACATTCTCTAGAATTGTGTCCAATGTCCACAAGTGAAGAAGACTGCTTATCCTTAGTAGTCAATGTGTCACTACATCCCTGGCCACACTGGTTTCCCCAGCCTTAGAGGCCACCCATGGCCACATCTCTTAGAGAACAGAATAAATAACAAGCTATAACAGTGTTTGAAAAACATGAAAAATATTTTATGTGCTTTTTGGCTTATTCACATGCTCCATGATAAATTATTTGATAGATCTTATTGTTTACAGGTGTGTAAAGAAAGACTTCTGTAGAAGTCATAGTGCAATTATGCGTTTTGTTCAGTTCCTTAAAAGTAGCTACTAAAAAATCTTTGCTCTCATGATAGGTATAATTCAAGATATTGCAGCAACAAATTTATGACTTAGTAAAAGTTTTCATCAAAGTTCAGAGACCTAAGTATGCAATCCTAGTGTACAGTGGGAGGCAGCTGGCCCCCAAAAGATGTCAGCGCAACATCCTGACGATGATATGGCACATTAAGACAGTGACAGGATAAGAAACCCAGCACAGCTCCAGCGGGCAAGTGAGGACAGCCCCAATCATCTAATGACACCTTGAGGTACAAAAGGCACATGAGCAAGGCCAGGTCCTGCATGAGGTCAAGCAGTGAGAAGAGAAAAGGAACATCAAAAGTTGTGGGGAGGACTGTCTGATCTGGGGATGGCAGGCCTCAGCTCCATCAGTAGCAGGTCAGCAGCCCAGAGAACTGACTGGGAGCTGACTGACTATCAGGGCCCTACACAGCTAAATACACTCTCCTTCCAGCCCTGTCAAAGCAACTGCAAAACCCAGCTGAGCTCAGAGTTAACTCTGGGAAGAAGAGGAGGGAACAGAACACACGAAGGAATTTTGAACTGAATGTAACTGAAATATAGACATGCATGGACAGGCTAATCCCTGAACTGGACTGGTATGACCAGGTTTCAGTTTCTGCATCAGCCAGGAGTTCCCATTATAAAATTCTTTGAGTTATGGCAAAATAAAGTTATATTTTCTCTCCTGTGTTTGTGATTGAAAAATTTATATCTACAGTATGATTCCAACTGATTTGTTTCAGGGCTTATATCAGGGTTATGTCCAATATCTTTAATAGCTTGAATTTATCACTTCTAGGGGGAAATGTCATGTTGTTGAGGCTGATTTAAAGTTTTCTTGAAAAAGTCTGAATGTGATGCAAAATTCTTGCACTGAAAGAGTTTCACATTCTCCCCGCATTTGTACTTACTAGAGCCAAGTACATCAAAGATGTGGATCAAAGCCCCAGAGTCACTTTCTCCCGAGTTCAAGAGGACACACTCCCAGATTTTGTTTTTGACATGCTGGTCAACTCAACGTTTGACTGTCTGCTGAAAGTAAGAAAGCTTTCTCTGATTTCTATGTCTATCCTTGGTTCGAATATCCAGAAGTATCTGACAAAGCCGCCACTGCCATTCCCACTTGACCTGTAACTGTAAGTTAAGATTTTTCTATTTAAGAGATACAAAGGGTAAGGAAATGAATTAACTGCCATCCATCATTGAGCTGGGTATAGATAGTTTGGTAAAGCTTTGTGAATACTAATTTCTCTCTCACCTCCATGAGTTAATCATTAATATCACTCATAAACTTATGAAACATTGTTTCATTTCTAAGATTAAAGTTGTGGTGAATATTGTCTCTTCCTAAATATCTAAGATGGTTGATCCACATATATGCCAAACACTCATAAGGTTGAAAGTTTGAGCATTCATTCTCTTTGCCTTTGTGTGTAGACCCTTCATAATCAGCTCCACCCCACCATTCCTGCTCGAGAACCACTGCTCCTTTCCTATCTTCCAGGTTCTCATTAGCCTGACTTGCTTCCTTCTGCTCTCATGCATTAGCATTTATTAGAATCCTCCAGTGAGACCAGCTCCCAATGCAGCATTTTTTTTATTGAGTTCATAATAGTTTACATCAATGCGAGATTTCAGTTGTACATTAGTTCTTGACTGTCACCACATAAGTGCTCCCCTTCACTTCCTGTGCCCCCAGCCCCCTTCCCCTGGTAACCACTGAACTGTTTTCTTTGTCCATGTGTTTGTTTATATTCCACATATGAGTGAAATCATCTGGTGTTTGTCTTTCTCACTCTGGCTTATTTCACTTAGCATAATTCCCTCTAGGTCCTTCCATGTTGTCACAAATGGGAAGAATTTGTCTTCTTTTCTGTCTGAGTAGTATTCCTTTGTGTGTGTGTGTGTGTGTGTGTATATATATACATATATGTATATATATACCACATCTTCTTTATCCAACCATTGGTCGATGGGCACGTGGGTTGTTTCCATGTCTTGGCTATTGTGAATAATGCTGCTATGAACACAGGGGTGCATATGTTTTTGTGGATTGTTGATTTCAAATTGTTTGGGTAGACACTCAGTAGTGGGATAGCTGGGTCATATGGTATTTCTATTTTCAGTTTTTTAAGGAATGTCTATACTGTTTTCCATAGTGGCTGCACCAGTTTGCATTCCCACCAGCAGTGTATGAGAGTTCCTTTCTCTCCACACCCTCTCCAACATTTGTTATTTTTAGTCTTAGT
>NW_025792642.1:0-1537 GCF_021613505.1 Equus quagga | reverse complement strand
GAAAACTGCAACGGGAAGGTGTGGCCTCGAGCTCGCGTCCGGGCTCCTGTCTCCCCCACCGCACCGCCGAGGTCAGGCCCTCGGGACCCCCAAGCCACCGCGGGCCGGGGACTGTGAGGGGGCCGAGCCCGCGGCCGGGGACCCCCGAGCGGACGCCGGGAAACGCCGCGTCCCGGGGCTGACGGCGCAGACCCTCGCCCCGCCCTCCTCAGGCCCAGCCGCCCGCAGGGCCCCAAGCCTCCCTCGTCCCCGCGTCCCCGGCCGCCGGCCCCACTTACTGCCTAAAGCCCTGACCCCCGCCACAGCCAAGTCTCGAAGCGAACGGACGTGCCCACAGCGGGGGCCGCCGTGATGGCGAGGGCTGGTCTCCCACGGCCCCCAGCGCAAGCAATCTAGGGAACACCGGGACTACGCCTCCCAGCATACCCCGCAGGAGCGCTGGCCCGTCTGACGGGGTCTTATGGGCAATGTAGTTCTTCTTCCCGGAGAGTTCGATGGTCGCAGTGGGCGGCAGAGCTGGCTCCTGCAGTGACCCATGGATTCCTGGGTCAGCTTGACCTTTCCGCCGCTCGCTCATTCATTCACATCTTTACGTTTGTAGTTTTTGCTGTTCGCAATCCATACAAAGATCATACGTTTTCTGGCCTGGGTAATTCCCAAGTGGCTAACCACTGGAAACATTTGTGTAGGGCTTCAAGTTCACCTTCACTTTCAAATAATTTTCCAGATGTTTCTCTTGTGGAAACCCTGTGAAAAACGTTCCAAATAACCTCGAGCTTTTACAACATCCTCAGAGTGTAGTTCGTCCCCACCAACTGGAAGTACTTGCTGAAGAGTACACTAAAAATACCTCGAAATTATCCTCTGTTGCTCGCTTTGGTACCTTCAGTGCGTTATTTCTGTAGCCCGTTTAGGCTCTTCTGGCATCTCCCCTGTCCAACGCAGCCTCCTTCCAGGCGTGAATGAGGAAGACAGGGAGAAAATCATTTTGGCTTCAGCCAAAAGTGAATGATGAGAACGGCAACGGTGATTCAGACCACTGCAGCAAACATTCCTTGTGTGCTTTCTCTGTGCGAGGCATTGGGCGGTTGGGGGGGAGCGGACTGCGGGACGAGGGTGTGTTTGGTGGAGTGCGGGAGACAGATATAGAGATTCCTGACGAAGGACACCAGGCCTGTTGGGCGAGCCCAGAGCAGAGGTCTAGACAGAGGAATGTGGAAGCAGAACAGAGAAGAGTCCCAGCAGAGAGCTTCTGGGCAGGTGACCGCCCACTGCATGTGATGAGTGTATGGAAATTGAGTAAAAATAGATGACAGTCACATTCCATCGCACCCCTAAAATGGGCCATGTAAGTGGACTTGTCAATTTCATGTCAGCATTTTGAGGCCTCAGATGGTTTGGAGATGGAACAAGAGAAGCAGCAAAGCCAGGCGTTTGAGAGACCCTTGGGAACCTCAAGTCCACTGCCAGTGGTGAGGGTGTGGGGCTTCCAGTCTTTTCTGGACAAGGAGTCTTTGGTAGTCAGGATAAAATCCAA
>NW_025792641.1:0-11113 GCF_021613505.1 Equus quagga | reverse complement strand
CTCTCCACAAGGTTCATTCATGAAAAAAGAGAAACCTGAGGGAAATTCAATTGTGTCAACATAGAATGCAGCAAGTGGGCCATGCTCTTAAGATCATATCTATTTTAATTTTATTTTCTTGGTAATTGTGTAATTGCTGGATAGATGATTATATAATTGCATGATAGGTAACTTCGATTAAAAAAAGAATCACGTAAATTTCAGTTTTCAAAACCACAATGAATTACTGTATGACAAACTACATATGTGAACTACTTTTGTGTCTGCCTTCCTGTCTGAGAATGAAAAGTAACCTCCCTTTCTTCTGCTAGGTGTCCTCAGCGTATCATTATAAAGATAGTGAAAAAACCAACAAACAAAAATAAGTCTTTTTTCTGGTTCCTTGTTAGGCATCAGGATTGTACAAAGTCACATTGCTAATGTAGCCACTTACCTGGAGTGGTGTCATCTGCAGCCACAAAGGGCAAGGAATGACAGGTATCGCCAAGGCTACTTGGTTGTTTTAGCAATCAGAGTTTATTGATAAAGGGGAACAGAACAAGGAGTGGGGAAGCAAACAACAAATCAGTACTTACAACATCCATACCACAATCAGCAGGGGAGGTCCCAATAGTTTGTACGGTGGTTGGAGGGCTGATTGTGTGGGTGTGAAGCAAAGCATCCTCTCCTCAGTGAGACTCTCAATTATTCTATGCTTGTGAGTCCCTTTTATTCTAATGTTTTCTATGTTCTGGCTCAGGGTTTCAGACATTTAGATACTTTGAGTTGTTTCTTCTTGTTCCCATGGATGGGATATTTTTATCTTTTTGCTCCCATGGATGAGGTTTCTATAGTCTTGTGAGGTGTCTGTTGGGGTGGCCAGCCCAGACAAGGAACATGACACAGGACATTTTCTTATTAATGTTCCTTGGGGTCAGGGTTGAAGTGGTCATCTCCATCTCTGAGTCCAGACACATTCTTTCACATAGGCCTCAGATCCCAGTGTCCCCAGAAGGTGGGAAAGTCAGTGAACTCTGTACAAGAGGTCACTAGGAATATTTTTTTCCCAAGGTTTTAAACATCTGTTTTGGGGAATGTCATGGAGAACACTTCCACTTTTAGACTGATCTCCACTTCTCTTCTTACTGTGCTTTATTATGGTGTATTTTCTGCTTTGCCTGGGGTACTCTGAGTTATCAACAAAAAGCTTTGTCTTACCAGTTTGCCCAAATACGCAATGGTCAAGATCCTTCCACAATTGTCCCCCTACATCAAACCCAGCAGCACACTGACGTGTAGTACGTGCTCAGTAAGTTTGTGCTGATTAATTTACTCACAAGAATTTAGGATGACAAAGAGTAAAATAAAGCTTCTTTATTAGAGAATTTAAAATACGTAAATGGAACTATAGTCATTGATCTCCATTACACAACCAAAAATTGCTAGGAAAATATAAATCATAGTCAAGAAAAAAGCAAGTAGAGACTGATTCTGAGATGGCTCAAGGTCTTTAAGTAGACAAATAATTTAAAGCAGCTGTAATAAATATGTGCAAAGAACTCAAATAAAATATATTCAAATAGTTGAAGAAAAATATATTCTTAATAAGTGAACAGAAATAAGAACTCAGCAGAGAAATGAAACCATATAAAAGAAAGAAATGGCAATCTTAGAACTGAAGAGTGTAGTAACTGAAAAATTCATTGGATGGGCTCAAGAGCAGATTGGAGATGGAGAAAGAAAAAGTTCACAAATGATTATAGAAACTGGCATATTCATAAAATTGAATAACACTAAGCAACAAAAACAAACACTAAGTAATCCACCAATATGGCTGAATTTTAAAAATAGTATTCGGAAAGAAAGAAACTAGATACAAAGGAGTATCTATTATATCATTTTCTATAGATGAAGTTTCAGAAAAAGGGAAAGCTAATATATGGTGACAAAAATCAGATTGGTGGTTCCCAGGGGTTGGTTATGGAAGGAAGGCATTGATGACAGAGTATCACAAGGAAATTTGATCTCTATATAAAAATAGATAAATGATCTATTTGACATATTTATCAAAACACTTTATATTATACTTAAAATGTGACATAGTATTTCATTTCACTTCTATCCTATAGGATTGATTTAAAAAATAAGATAAATAGGCTAGCCCTACTCAGCTGCACTCCTAAGAGAACTGACATCAGCGTTGTTGGCCACAGGCCTATCACAACTGTATGCCCCTGAGCCTAGCAACCAGCTACACTGGGTACCAACCCAATTAAGAGGACAATTGTAATAAGAGTGTGCTAATAGGCAGGACCAAGATGGCAGAGTGAGTGGTCTTCTCTGTCTCTCCCCCGTCGAATCTACAACTAATTGGACATTCACTGATTAACAAAGGATATCCAGATAGCATCTCAAAACACCTGAGAGTCTCATGATACTATACATCAGAAGGCGGATGGACTTCCCTCCGGGAGGAGGTGGAAATAGGTGAAAACTCTCCGACCCCCGACCCCCGACCCCCGGACAGCCTAGTTCCTGCAGGAGGCTCTCTTCCAGTGGACTCCCCCATAGCATCGCCACACACCAAGGGGGGAGTGTGCACTCACCAGTGGAGCGATGGTGGAAACAGCCCTAGCCAAGCCCCCAGTGATTACACCTAAGCCCAGGGGGAATCCCCAGGGTCCTGCACCCACCGGCAGGGAAGCCCTCCGCTCGCCATTAGCAGGGAGGCTCTGCCAGGAATCCAGAACAAAGGGAAGCTCCTGGCGGGCAGATTCCCTGGCACGGCACCAGACAGCAAGTTGCTGCTGAGCCCACGGTCTCCGGCGCAAGGGTCAGTGCAGGGGGTGCCCGGACTTCCCATGGACGTGCTTGGGGACACGGTTGGAGGTCCAGCGCCCGGCTCTGTGGCCCAGGGGAGGGCTCCGGTGTCCCGCACCTCCCTGGCAAGGAAAGCCTCTGCTCACCATTAGCAGGGAGGCTACGCCCAGAATCCAGGACAAAGGGAAGCTCCCGGTGGGCAGATTCCCCAGCACAGCACCAGACCACAAGCTGCTGCTGGACCCATGGTCTCCAGCACACGAGTCGGTGCAGGGGGCACCCGGACTTCCCATGGACGTGCTTGGGGACTAGGTGGAGCTCCAACACCCAGCTCTGTGGCCCAGGGGGACGCTCCAGGTTCCCGCACCCCCCCAGCAGGGAGGGCCTCAGCTCACCATTGGCAGAGAGGCCCGGCTCAGCATTCAGAACACCAGGAAGCTCCCTAGAGCAGAATTCCCCACAAGGCAGCAGCTTACAAGCCACCGCCAGGCCCACGGACTCTGGCCATGTCCCAGATGAGGCAAGGGGCTCCCAGAGATCCCGTGAGAGTGGAGTGGGGCAAAGTGGAGCTCCGGTGAAATGGCTACATAGCCCAGGGGGGAACTCCAGGTTCCTACAGCAGCCTCAGCGAAAGCCTCTGCACACACTAGTGGAGAGGTCCCGACTGGCAATCGCAAGGCAGAAAAGCCCTAGGGCAAAAGTAGCACAGCTAGGTGAGCTAACGACAGACTGCAGAAGATACCCATAGCTCTGCTGGGACCTATAGTGGACAAGTGTGATCTTGTGGGCTCTGTTAGGGACAAAGCGGCGATTATAGGTGATCCTGCTCCTGGCTGCTGGGAAAGCCCATAACACTGCTGCAGACCACGAGGAGGGATCACGTCTAAGTGGGCTGCAACAGTAGGCACCAGCAGCCTGAGGCCCCCTTGCGATTGCCCCCACAACCAACAAGGGACCCCACAGGACCACTGTGACTACGAGGAGGGGTCCAGGTCCAGTCAGTAACAGCTGACAGGGTTCCTGGTTGGTGCAGTCTAAACAGCTGCCCCCACACACACCAGTCGCAACAAGTGGAAGCAGAGACTAAACTCTATTTCTATGCAGAGGCACAAATCCATGCCATCAAGCAGTATGAAAAAATACATTAAATCTCCAGAGCAGAAGGAAAATGATAAGCATCCAGAAAACAATCCCAAAGACAATGAAATCTATAACCTAAATGACGATGATTTCAAAACTGTCATTATTAAAAAACTCAATGAGTTAAAAGAGAATTCAGATAGACAACTCAATGACTTCAGAAGCTATGTCACAAAAGAGCTTAACACTATAAAGAAGAACCAATTAGAAATACTGGAGATGAAGAACACAATGGAGGAGATTAAGAAAAATCTGGACTCTCTGAACAGTAGGGTCGATAATATGGAGGACAGAATTAGCAATTTGGAGGATAGGAATATAGAAATGCTGCAGACAGAGGAGGAGAGAGAACTAAGACTAAAAAGAAATGAAAAAACTCTCCGAGAATTATCCGACTCAATTAGGAGATGCAACATAAGGATTATAGGTATACCAGAGGGAGAAGAGAAGGAGAAGGGGGCAGAAGGCCTGCTCAAAGAAATAATAGCTGAGAACTTTCCAAACTTGGGAAGAGAGATGGAACTCCATGTGACAGAAGCCAATAGATCTCCAAACTTTATTAACGCAAGAAGACCAACCCCAAGGCCTATAGTAGCGAAACTAGCAAAAGTCAACGACAAAGAGAAAATATTAAGGGCAGCCAGGCAGAAGAAAATACCTTACAAAGGAAACCCCATAAGGCTATCAGCAGATTTCTCAGGAGAGACCTTACAGGCTAGAAGAGATTGGAATGAAATATTCAAAACTCTGAAGGACAAAAACCTGCAGCCAAGAATACTCTACCCAGTGAAAATATCCTTCAAATACGATGGAGAAATAAAAACTTTCCCAGATAAACAAAAGTTAAGGGAGTTCATCGCCACAAAACCTCCTCTTCAAGAAATGCTCAGGAAGAACCTCATTCCTGAAAAATCAAAAAAAGGAAAGGGGTTACAAAATCCAGAACAAAGGAGATAAGCAGAAGGACAATAATACAAAGTAACAGCTCTCCATCAGGACAAAATGCAAAAAAACCGGAAAACAAGTGATAAAATGACAACAGTAGGCCCCCACGTTTCAATAATCACTCTAAATGTGAATGGATTGAACTCTCCAATCAAAAGGCACAGAGTGGCATGATGGTTCAAAGAACAAGATCCAACAATATGCTGCCTCCAGGAAACACACCTCAGCCCCAAAGACAAACACAGACTCAAAGTGAAGGGATGAAAGACAATGCTCCAAGCTAATAATGAACAAAAGAAAGCAAGTGTTGCCGTACTTATATCAGACAAAGTAGACTTCAAAGCAAAACAGATAAAGGAAGACAAAGAGGGGCAGTATATAATGATAAAAGGGATGCTCCACCAAGATGACATAACACTTATAAATATATACGCACCTAACACAGGAGCACCAAAATTCATAAAGAAACTATTAACAAAACTAAAAGGAGACATCAACAGCAATACAATAACAGTAGGGGACCTCAGCACCCCATTAACACCAATGGACAGATCATCCAGACGGAAAATCAACAAGGAAATTATAGAATTAAATGACAAATTAGATCAGGTGGACCTAATAGATATATATAGCACACTTCATGCAAAAACAGCAGGTTACACATTCTTCTCAAGTGCACATGGAACATTCTCAAGGATAGACCATATCTTGGGAAACAAAGCAAGCATCAATAAGTTCAAGCATCTTTTCTGATCATAATGCTATGAAACTAGAAATCAACTACAAGAATAAAGCGGGGAAAGGGCCAAAAATGTGGAGACTAAACAACATGCTACTGAACAAACAATGGATTATTGAAGAAATTAAAGAAGAAATCAAACATTATCTGGAAACAAATGAAAATGAAAACACACTGTACCAAATGATTTGGGAAGCAGCAAAGGCAGTCCTAAGAGGGAAATTCATTGCAATACAGGCTCACCTCAATAAGCAAGAAAAATCTTACATAAACAACCACAAACAACACCTAACGGAATTAGAAAAAGAAGAACAAACAAAGCCCAAAGTCAGTAGAAGGAGGGAAATAACAAAAATTAGAGCAGAAATAAATGATATTGAAACAAAAAAGATAGTAGAATGGATCAATGAAACAAAGAGTTGGTTCCTCGAAAAAATTAACAAAATTGACAAACCCTTAACCAGGCTCACTAAAAAAAAAGAGGGAAGTCTCAAATAAATAAAATTAGAAATAAGAGAGGAGAAATCACAACAGACACCGAAGAAATACAAAGGATCATAAGAGAATACTATGAAAAACTATATGCCAACAAATTGAACAACCTAGAAGAAATGGATAAATTCCTAGACTCATACAACCTACCCAAACTGAATCAGGAAGAAATAGAGATCTGAATAGACCAATCACAAGTAAAGAAATAGAAACAGTAATCAAAAACCTCCCCAAAAATAAGAGTCCAGGACCAGACGGCTTCTCTGGAGAATTCTACGAAACATTCAAAGATTTCATACCTATCCTTCTCAAACTATTCCAGAAAATAGAGGAAGATGGAGTACTCCCAAATACATTCTATGAAGCCAACATCACCCTGATCCCCAAACGTGACAAGGACAACACAAAGAAGGAAAACTACAGGGCAATATCACTGATGATCATAGATGCAAAAACCCTCAACAAAGTTTTGGCAAACTGAATACAGCAATATATCAAAAAGATTATACACCATGATCAAGTGGGATTTATACCAGGGACACAGGGATGGTTCAACATCCGCAAGTCAATCAACGTGATTCACTACATTAACAAAATGAGAAACAAAAACCACATGATCATCTCAATAGATGCAGAGAAAGCATTTGACAAGATCCAACATCCATTTATGATAAAAACCCTCAATAAAATAGGTATAGAAGGAAAGTACCTCAACATGATAAAGGCCAGATATGACAAACCCACAGCCAACATCGTACTCAATGGACAAAAACTGAAACCCATCCCTCTCAGAACAGGAAGAAGACAAGGGTGCCCACTTTCACCATTCTTATTCAACATAGTACTGGAGGTTTTGGCCAGAGCAATTCAGCAGGAAAAAGAAATAAAAGGAATCCAAATAGGCCACGAAGAAGTAAAACTCTCGCTGTTTGCAGACGACATGATCTTATATATAGAAAATGCCAAAGAATCCATAGAAAAACTATTAGAAACAATCAACAACTACAGCAAAGTTGCAAAGTATAAAATCAATATACATAAATCAGTAGCATTTCTATATGCTAACAATGAACTAACAGAAAAAGATCTAAAGAACTCAATCCCATTCACAATCACAACCAAAAGAATAAAATACCTTGGGATAAATTTAACCAGGGAAGTGAAAGATCTATACAATGAAAACTACAAGACCTTCTTGAAAGAAATCGACGACGACATAAAGAGATGGAAAGACATTCCATGCACATGGATAGGAAGAACAAACATAGTTAAAATGCCCATACTACCTAAAGCAATCTACAGATTCACCACTATCCCAATCAGAATTCCAATGTCATTCTTTACAGAAATTGAACAAAGAATCCTAATATTCATACGGGGCAACAAAAGACCCCGAATTGCTAAAGCAATCCTGAGAAAGAAGAACAAAGCTGGAGGCATCACAATCCCTGACTTCAAAACATACTACAAAGCTACAGTAATCAAAACAGCATGGTACTGGTACAAAAACAGATGCACAGATCAATGGAACAGAATTGAAAGCCCAGAAATAAAACCACACATCTATGGACAGCTAATCTTTGACAAACGAGCTGAGGGCCTACAATGGAGGAAAGAAAGTCTCTTCAACAAATGGTGCTGGGAAAACTGGACAGCCACATGTAAAAGAATGAAAATCAACCATTCTTTTTCACCATTTACTAAAATAAACTCAAAATGGGTCAAAGACCTAAAGATTAGGCCTGAAGCAATAAGTCTTCTAGAAAAGAATATCGGCAGTACACTCTTTGACATCAGCTTCAAAAGAATCTTTTTGGACACCATAACCCCTCACATGAGGGAAACAATAGAAAGAATAAACAAATGGGACTTCATCAGACTAAAAGCTTCTTCAAGGCAAGGGAAAACAGGATTGAAACAAAAAAACAGCCCACTAATTGGGAAAAAGTATTCACAAGTTATTTATCTGACAAAGGGTTAATATCCATAATATACAAAGAACTCACACAACTCAACAATAAAAAATCAAACCACCCAATTACAAAATGGGCAGGGGATATGAACAGACATTTCTCCAAAGAAGATATACGGATGGCCAATAGACACATGAAAAGATGCTCATCATCACTAATCATCAGGGAAATGCAAATCAAAACTACACTAAGATATCACCTTACACCTGTTAGAATGGCAAAGACATCCAAAACCAAGAGTGACAAATGTTGGAGAGGCTGTGGAGAACAGGGAACCCTCATACACTGTTGGTGGGAATGCAAACTGGTGCAGCCACTATGGAAAACAGTATGGAGAGTCCTCAAAAAGTTAAGAATAGAAATACCTTATGAGCCAGCCAGCCCACTACTGGGTATCTATCCTAAGAACCTGAAATCAGCAATTTCAAAAGTTCCATGCACCCCTCTGTTCATCACAGCATTATTCACAATAGCCAAGTCATGGAACCAACCTAAGTGCCCAGCAACTGATGATTGGATAAAGAAGATGTGGTATATATATACAATGGAATACTACTCAGCCATAAAAAAGGACAAAGTCGTCCTGTTCATGACAACATGGATAGACCTTGAGGGTGTTATGTTGAGTGAAATAAGCCAGACAGAGAAAGACGAACTCTGTATGACTCCACTCATAGGTGGTAGTTAACATATGGACGAAGAGAACTGATCGGTGGTTGCCAGAGGAAAGGGGGGTGAGGGAAGGGCAACCTTAATTTAAAAAAAAAATGTCGTTTTCTGAAGTCCACCCCCTGACCCACCAAATCACCAACTCTGGGGGTGGGCTCAGGAATCTGCATTCTAATAACATACTGGGTGATTTTTATGCAAGCTGAACTTTGACAACTGCTCTTCTAAATATTTTCTTTTTAATAAGGAGAGGCTTCATGTGTTCAAATTCATCAGTGAAATCATGCCCAAAAAACAAGCCTTCTAAGTTTATCCTACCCACCCCCAACCCCAGGTGACTGCATTCATCCCACAAGGGTGACTGCAAACAATTATTTTTAAATAAATAATTTAAGAAACTCATTTCTTTCCCTAAACACAAATGCTCTGGCCCAACTCCTGGGATTAGTTCCTAACTCTACCAGAAAGGGGTTTGTAAATAAAAAGAATAAATTAAAACCTTGTTTTGTAAAAAAAAAAAAAAGAAAGAAAAAGAAGATAAATAAAAGAACTTAGGTTTTAGATCTCATGGTAACCTGTAACACTTCTTTTAACTCAATCGTTAAGCAACTCTTCTGTTTTAATTTGGAATAAAAAACAAAAGAAGGAGAAGTAGAAGATGCGGGAAGATAACAAGAGGTAGTGTGTAGTGATGGAAGTTCAGTCTCTTAAATTATAAGGCATTAAATCCCAGGTCCTGCATTTACTCCGATCTTGAACAAGTTTTGCAGCCTCTTTCTCCCCTCTGTAAAATAGGGGGCAATGAGTGGGGAAGTAATAATCTCTCACATGCTCACCTTTTCCATAAGGTGAGGATTAGATAAGGTAATATACAGGAATGTTGTAGAACTTGTTAAGTGTTCAGTGAATTTTAGCTGGCATTTTTATTGTTAATCAAAAGTGGTCATTTCAAGTGAGCCTAGGTTCTCTAAATGAAATTGTGGGAGATGATCAACGTGGCATGGTGGCTCTAGGACTTTTTCTTTTATTTGGGCAGTGTGAGGGGCTGGAGGTGAGAGTAGAGGAAAAAAAGACAATTTTCTCCTAATCTCACAGAGTGGCTGGTCGCGTAGAATCATGGGAACCAAAATCTCACGATGAAGTAATCTACTATCGCTTAGCGGAGGGCAAAGAACACTGAATACAAGAGAAATTTAGTTTTATCCTTATGAAATGCAATTACCTAGATCACAATCGGAAGCCTGAGATAATCAGAAAATAATAGTAGACTTTAAGGGAAACTATTTGAAAACACAAATTGAGAGGGAAAGGAGACAGAAAATAAGTCATAGGTTCCAGCATTACCACAAAATTTTTATGTAAGAATATGTATCTATTCTCTTATAAGGCTACAGAATTATATCTGCATTTGAATTTCAAACATATTTTCTTCATTGGGAAAAGAAAACATTGGTATTGTATTTTTTTAATGTCAGTCTATATCAGGGAATAAATTTACCTGGTCCCCAAATTTCTAGAGAGTAACTAAACGACACTTATCAGGGGGAAAAGGCATTTTAAACACACCTAGTGTCCAACTTTGTCTGTGCCCGGTATGGGCAGGATAGGATCTGACAAGACATCCCCCTCTTTCCCCACCAAACAGATTTCCTGTTCTGAGACAACTGCATTGCCCACCGCCAGCAATTCTCGGTGGAGCTTTACCCAAAACTGAATGAGACTGAGCCCCAGGCTCAGAGCAGGAGATATTTTCCTAGAGATGGAGGTGCCAAAATAACTCTTCTAAGCATATGATGGACACTGATGGCCTTTGTCTTCCTTGGTAGGGAGAGTGGCTGATAATGAGGCTGAGAAGAGTCCAGGATTGCAGGAAGATTGTGGGGAAGAGCAGAGGGGAATAACAATGGCCAACTGTAACAAACTCTCTGGAAAACAAACAGGAAGGGGAAAGGAACCAGATTTGAAACCACCTTGTCTGAAGACTTAACTCCTGCCCAAAAAGTTCTTGACAACTCCCTTACAAGTCAGCTCAGAGGATCAGTCTTCTTATTTCTTCTGTGTACAGGATCCAGCATGTCCCAGAGGTCATTCAATCTCAACCACCAACAGCTAGGCAGGAGGGAGAGATTGTAGAACTAGACAGTTCATATGACACCAGGGTTGTACATTATGTATTGCATGGGTACAAAAGGCCTCCCAGTGGAGTGATAATTTTCATTTCTCAGCACATAGATGCAGAAACCAATTCAACACAGGGTCTGTATTCTGTGATCTTCCAGAAAGCAACTAAAACTATCAGGCTCATCACATCACAATCACAGCTAGAAAACTCTGAAGCATATTTCTGTTGTTTCAA
>NW_025792640.1:459-3937 GCF_021613505.1 Equus quagga | reverse complement strand
TCTCCATAACAGAAGCCTACTTAGCAGGGCAAAAACTACCAAGCCTTATCCCACATGGGAGAAAGGAATTACCTAACTACAACCCCCTCCAGCCTTGCTGTCTCATATAAAGAGTGGAAAGAAGAATAAAATAGAAGCACTTGTGAACATCACAACCCAGAGAGACAGGCCTACTAAAAGGCTGAGATTTAATCATACCCCCACCTCCAACACCTTATCACCACATCCACAGCACACCAGTGAAGTGAAAGGATCATGGCTGAAGGAGCTACAAGGCATAGGCTCTTTTTAAGGATGAGATTTAGGGAAACCTAAAGACACCAGGAAAGACAGAAACAAGGACACTAGAGGAAATCGAAGCCTGTGACGTGTACAGCTACAGGAAATATTAAACACACCCTAACACCTAGGCAGATGAACAAAACCTGACACTAAAGGTCTATTTACTTCAGTTCCCATTACCCAATACATCATGTCTGCTTTCAATGAAATATTACAAGGCATGGTAAAATGCAAGAAAAATCAGTCTGAAGAGACAAAGCAAGCACCAGATCTACATTTAGATGTGACACAGCTTTTGCAATTATCATACATTGAATCTAAAATAACAATGATTAATATGTTAGGGGCTCTAGTGGAAAAGTAGACAGCACACAAGAACAGATGCGGAATATAAGCAGAGAGAGGGAAACTCTTAAGCATGAATCAAAAGGAAATGTTAAAAACCAAAAACACTGTAAGAGAAATGAAGAATGCCTTTGATTGCCTCATCTGTAGATTGCATATAGCCAAGGAAAGAACACATGAGTTTGAATATATATCAATAGAAACTTTGCAAATTGAAATGCCAAGAGGAAAAGAATTGTTAAAAATTTTAAAACCCAGAATATCCAGGAACTGTGAGACAGTTTCAAAATGTTTCACGTACATGTAATTGGAATACCAGAAGGAGAAAAAAGATCAGAGCAGAAGAAATATTTCGAGTAATAGTGGCCAAGGATTTTCCGAAATTAATGATAGTTTAGCCATAGATTGTGGAAGCTCAGAAGAAAACAAGATAAATACTAAAAAACTGTATACCTAGACATATCATATTCAAACTGTAAGAAATCACAAGATAAAATCTTGAAAGAATCCAGAGGAAAATAAACAACTCTAGATCTAGAAGAACAAGGATAAGAACTGTGGTCTTCTCATCATAAACCATGCAAGCAAGAAGAGAGTGGAGGGAAATATGTAGAGCTGAAAGAAAAAACACCCATCAACCTATAATTTTTTTATCTAGTGAAATTATACTTCAAAAGTGAAAGAGAAATAAAAACTTTCTTAGACAAAGAAAAATTGAGGGAATTTGTCAGTAGCAGACCTGCCCTGCAATAAATGTTGAAAACAATTCTTCAGCGAGAAGGAAAATGATAACTCGGATCTACAAAAAGGGAAGAAAGACAAAAAAGGAATAAATGAAGGTAAAATAGGACCTTTATTTTTCTCGTTCTCAATTGACCTAATAAAAATAATAATGATGATGATGTAGTACATGTTTATAGTGTATGGATAAGTGAAATGAATGAAAACAATGTTCATGGGACTTAGATTAGTTGTAAATGTATATTACAAGCTCTAGGGCAACCACTGAAATATTTTTTTTAAAGAAGGATAATCACTTTGCTAAGACAACAGACAAAATGGAATCATATAAAATGCTTGTTCAAAACCAGAAAAGGTAGAAAACATGGGAAGGAAAAAGAATAAAATGAATAGTAAATGGTTACAGACATTGTAGATATTAATCTATTTTTTTAAAAAGTCACTAAATGTAAATGGTCTAAGTTCACCAATTAAAAGACAGAGACTATCAGACTGGATTAAAAAACAAGGTTCAATTATATGTTGTCTACAAAACACCCACTTTACATATACAAATACAGATACATTAAAAGTAAAAGGACAGGAAAATGTACCATACTAACACTAATCAAAAGAAAATAGGAGTAACTGTGTTAATTTCAAACAAAGCAGACTTCAGAACAAGGAAAATTATCAGGGATAAAGAGGAGCATTACATAACAACAAAAGGGTCAGTGCTCCAAGAAGACACAGAGTCTTTAACATAGATACATCTAACAACAGAGTCTCAAAATATGTGAGGTAAAAACTGGTAGAACTTCAAGGAGAAATAGGTGACTCCACTGTTACTGTTGGAGACTTCAACACCTCTTTATCAGAAATTGACAGATTCAGCAGACAGAAAATCAGTGTGGATATAGTTGACCTGAACAGCAGCATCAATAAACTTGATCTAATTGACATTTGTAGAATACTTCATCCAGCAACAGAATACACGTTCTTCTCAAACTCGCATGGAACATTCACCAAGATAGAGCACATTCTGGGCCACAAAACACACTTCAACAAATATGAAATAGGAATCATACAAAGTATGTTTTCAGACCATAGTGGAATTAAAGTAGAAATCAATTACAGAAAGATAGCTGGAAATCCCAAAATGTTTGGAGATTAAATACACTAATAACACGTAGGTGAAGGAAGAAGTCTCAAGAGAAAAAAATATTTTAAACTAAATGAAAATTAAAATATGACATCAAAATTTGTGAGATGCAGCAGAAGCAGAGCTTAGGGGGGAATTAATAGCATTGAACACACCTGTTTGAAAAGAAAGATTTAATATCTCTGAGGGACTCTGGTTCACTTACCTGATTGACATCTCTGTTTCCAAAATATTGGGAAACATGGATTTCTCTTTAGGTAGCACAATGACAGAAGAATGAGCACCATCCCACCCATGAAGGCAAGGATGGGAATACCTAGGAAGATGAGCTGGAGCTCAGCCATGGTGCAGTAAGGCTCCTCAGACAGGGAAGGTGGTCCAGGTCATGGGAAATGCATTGCTGCCTCAGGCAGCTGGGCATTAAGAGTGCACATTCTAGACTAGAGTTCCAGGCCCACATCACAGAGCTTTAGCACAGACACCAAAGGTTCTTGAGGGGAGGGGAGGGGACAACACAGGAGAGATGAACTCACAACCCTTCCCCCACCATCCAGCCCAGCATATCTGTCCGTACCTCCAGGGCCCCTTAGATACCTGCAACCTACCTTTCAACTCCACCCATTCACCATACCATATATTTACCGTGGTGAAATTTTCTATTTATTCTACCTGTTACCCAGATATTACCTAAGACCGTTTACTGCTTGATTATCTCCCTTTGGACCACACATCATCTTTGAAAGTCTGCTTTGCCCAGGAATTTACACCCCCAAGATCTACTCTGCCCTCACCTACAGCTTCCCCTGATACTTAATGTGTTTTTACCTGTAGGAACCAGAAATATACTCAGCAGCAGCTTCACCCCCAATATCTCCTCAAAAGAATCCACTCTCACCAAGAAGCATGAGAGAGCAGAGTAGCCTGTACCAATGATTAGAAAACATGAGAAAGAGGGAGACAAGGGCATGG
>NW_025792640.1:0-449 GCF_021613505.1 Equus quagga | reverse complement strand
TTATCTCATGTGATGCTCGAAACCACCATGTGAGGAGCACAGGTCAATGGTTACCTCAAAGACGAATCTGATCATCCAGGAAGTCAAAGTACTTTCACAAGGTCAGGAGACAGAAGCTCTGACTCTTGACATCTAACATGGCCACCTATTGGGCAATACCCATTGTCCAGGTCCATCACTGCTTCATGCCCAGAGGTGGGCAGAGCAGGAGTCTGAGAAGCGTTTCAGGTTCTGACTGCCTTCCCATGAGCCTCTTCTCTGAGGGCTCTGTTTTCTGACAGGGACTGTGGCTAGCACCTGACATCCTCAGAGGTCATGGACCAGGGACCTCATGGAAAGGGCAAGGAGAGTCACCCTTGGAGAGCTCAGGTGGAATAAGCAGGACCTTACCTCCCGATGTTCCACCTTTCCTTCTCCTCTTGGCTGTGCCCTTACGCTGAGAACAAAAA
>NW_025792639.1:0-5108 GCF_021613505.1 Equus quagga | reverse complement strand
GACAACGTGGTCATACCAATGGAAGACAGAGTGGGTCCAGCGCTGTTGCAGGTTGGGTAGGTTAGCAGGGGGAGATATACTAAATGTAGTTCTACCCTGCATCCAGACGAAACCTAGGGTGCATCGTCCAATCCATCCAGGTGGCAGCCAAGGCCATAAGTTGGAGCCACATAACCACTGAGTGCCATTAGGGGCTAACCAATGTATGCCGGGCCGCCTATCCCAGTCAGTCCCAAACCCATCAGTATTTCTTAAGGCTATGATATGAGAACACATATGACGGGGAATTTTTCTCATAGGTCGGGTGCTATTAGGCCATGTATCACAGGTGTGATTGGTTTGTTCCCAACATAGAGTGGCCTTTTGACTGAGTTGACCACAAGTAGGAGTGAGCCAAATATATTCGTCCCAAATTTGATATAGTCCATCCTGTGTATATCAATAAGTTGGGGACTTTACCTTTGGAACTTTTTGTTTATGATCCACCCATGACAAGGCAAATCTAGTTAGTATTTGGGCAGTAGTATTGAAGGAAAATGTTTGATTGTGGCCAGGGAACTCCCAGGTATCAGAGACAGATGGCCACAAGAAGACATTATGATTAGTAATAGATGAATCTTGTGGAAGAAAAGAGCTAGAATCTAATATCCATGAATGCGTACTATAGCTTCTACTGAAATGTAATTTTTCTCTCTAAAATCACCCTCATTTTTACAAAAGATAGCCAAATTAAGATAAACTGGTTTGCAAATAAAGTGTAGTTTCAATACAACTTGGTCCAATTATTTACATAAGTGCAGCAAGAATGGCAATTGATTATACAGGCTTTTTAAATCTGCTTTGCTGGAATTTTTGAGGAATCTCAGATTGAACTGTAAAGGCCTCTCGAGGCCAGAAAAGCCAAGCCAAGGACTTGCCATCAGATTTTGCCTGCAGTACCTCCAGATTTGGGTGGACTCCTCTCTTCTCGAGGTCCTCCAAAATATTCTGAGGTTCCTTGCACCTGCCAGATAAGCAAGCTTTCTTACTTACTGGGTAAGATTGACAGAATCTCTGTAAACAAGGTACCCTGCCCATATTTCCAAGTGGCTTTATTTCCAGAAAGTTCAATCTTTGTTCCTGAAAAGCTGTCTTGTCATATATGAGCCTGTATGTTTCAAATATGACATTCCAGTCAAAGCCTTGGTAATATAACCAATGTGTCCTGTTATAAGGAGACCAAATTCTTATTGAACTTATGCAAATAACTACATTGCCACGAAATAACCATACTCACAAAGAGTTTTCAAATTCTGGAGGGATCAGGTTGGGAGAAAAAGACAAATGTTTCAGTTTTGCTCATAAAGATGTATTTCACTAAATTGCTGTAAGTCATAGTTAGCATAAGAGAAAATATTTCCTTAAATCTGAGAAAACAAAACAAAACATTAAAACTCAACAATATTTCAAACAGAAGTCATAAAAAGCTATAATCATCCTAATCAGTTCACACAGTCCTGTATAATCAATTCTTGAGCTTAATCTTCTGTTAGCAGATCTATGAGCTCAGTTTCTGTTAGAATTCTGTAATTCTTACCCAGTTCAGTTTTACACTCTCAAAGTTTATCAGAAACCTGTAGTTTAGAATCTTGTGTCATAATCCTTTCCAGGAATTTCTCTGAAGATGAAACATATTTGCAAAAGCAAAAAGCATCAGAGTAAAACAGCAACTATCTGTAAATGGACAAAAGACTCAAAAGGGCAATTGATAAAGAAACTTGACTACTTACATGACATACAACACTTCAAGATAACAATTGGAATTATGACTGATATCCAGGACAGATCAGAATTTTAGGAATGCTATATAATGTTAAGACACGTATATCAGTAACATTTACCCACATAATGCCACCTAAGAAAGTTCATCATCGCTTATTTGACAATGCTTCCCATGTAATTTAGTATTTTCAAAAGAAATTCTTTTACTCAGGACTTGAATATTTTTGATGAGAAGCTTGTCAAAAATATCAAAAGACTTTAAAACGCTTGTTCAAACAACGCTCACTGTGAAATAATGCTCAGGTATCTATTCAAAGTGATAACAGAAAGAGTCAAAAATCTTAAGAGTGACCTCAGTCATTATTTTAATAAAACAGATTTGTCTTTTAGGTAGAGTTAGAGCAGGCCAAAAGTTCAAGAAAATTATCCTTTGAGAGAAAACCAAATTTTAATTTCTGTACCAGCTTATTTTTAACATTAAAACTCATTCACTTCATTGAATTTACTTTAATCTTAGTCTGCTTCACCAGTCATAAAACTCCTTTCAGAATTTCTCCATCACAAACCTTCTACAACTTTCTTTTTGCCTTCAGAATTTGTCCCAAAACAAAGTCTTTCTTTTTTCCTTTCTAGTACTTTAGGACAAATTTATCTTTCTTAACCTATCAAACAAAAATACTTCCATTCTTTATACCCTCTTTACTGAAAACACACATTTTACTTTCCTTGAATACGGAGCTGTTTTCCTTATTAATTTCCAGTAGCTTTAATTATATAGGTTAATTAGAACTTTTAACCCTTAACAGACCCTAGGAAACACTGAAAGGTAAGCAATTACAAATTGTCTTTCATACCAGCATTCTAAACACTTTATAATTTCTAGAAACACGCCAATTTACAGTAACAGACCCAAAGACTTTTACCCTCTCTGCAATAAGAAGCCAAAAGTAGATAACTTAGATATGTTTAGCTGTAATGCTTGTGTGCTATCCAATCCAAAAATGACCCAGATGCTCAGATTTTTATCATTTAACTTAAGTTGGCAAAACTCAAGATTGTTATCAAGACAATTCAGAAGCTGTTTTTTTTTCCAAGTATACAGACCATAAAACAGTTATTGTACCCACAAAAACTTCATGAGACATTAGACAAAACTGGTCATCATGTAAAGCTATTATTTTGCTGATGAATTTAACAGACAACGTGAACTTACTTGACTAGGAAACCCAGGCAGCATGCCTGCATCGTATGCAAATACCGACAACTCTGGCAACAAGAATATTTTCAATCAAACCAACAAACTTAAACAAGCTTTCATTTACCAAAGGTTAATTCACATCACGTTAACTTGAAAGACATTGGATTAATTTCTACTACATTTAGAATTTATGTAAGCACTTGCTTTAAGCCAATTAAACTGAGCTCTTAATTTGGCCATACCATCCGGAGGTAAAATGTCACACATATAACATACGTAAGACATACGTACACAGAGACTGCACAGCTATTGGGTTTTTTTTACCAATATTTGTGGAGGAGACACTCAAGATGCTGGATTTTTGGCAAGGGCATGCTTATGGCTGTTTTTCCTCTCCCCTCCTCTTTCTTTCTTTCTTTCTTTTTTTTTTCTTCAGTCTTAGGAATTAGTGATGGGCTAGATAGTAGTTCCTGGAGAGGGGAGATGATAATCCTTTTCGTGATAAAGGAACTAGGTGGAATCTGAACTGCCTCTAGAGCTGTATTTCCAGTCTTGCAAGGATTTTCTAAGGACAGTTGCTCTTGATTTCCCAGAAACTGGATGGTAACTCAAATTACATTCCAGGTTGATCTACCTGTCCAACTGCATCACAAAGGCACAGAGAAACCCCTCAAATTTTCTCCCAGATGGAGTTAGAACACATCCACAGGGTGGGTCTCTGGGGATATTTAGGAGCCTTCCCAGTGGCGGTAAAGCCAGTGTCTGACTGACAGCCCCTGGAGAAAGGGTGCAGAGGCCGATTGCGGGTGTTGACATAGTTAGAAGATTTAGTCAAGTCCCGCTCAGACTGGGCACTTTGTCTCCGAGCCAGCAGAGTTGAGGCAGGGAAGCAGGAGAAAAAGGCCTGGAACTGGCTGGAGGCACTCCCAGTGCCAAGGTTGAGAGTTAAGTCCCTGGCAAAAGGCTTAAGTTCTGATTTTACAGAAGGTCAAGGTTCTGCTCAGGTCCAGCCTGAACTTTAACCTCGACTTGGTGACAACAAAGGAGGTGATGAGCAAAACAGACAAAGAAAGGAAAAAAAGAGATCAGACCTCGCCTTCATGGCCTCTTCCAGAGGGTTATCAAGATAAGAGTCACACAACAGTTCCCGTGCTGGAGCGCACTACCCTAGCACGACAGTTCACAGAATAAATCACAGGTCTCCTACCCTCATAGCAGACTCAGTAGGTGACTAAAATACTCAATGAGTCAACCGTCAAGAGAGGGCACCCCTACTTAGGGTTGCTGGGGTGATCAGGCCCAGAAACCCAAAGCTGGGGCTCCCAGGGGTGGAGCCTTTTACTCTTTATAGATTTCTTTGTTTCCCAGTTGCAAAGCTCAAAAGGAGATGAAAATGGCCATTGTAACTCTAAGAGAGACAAAAGAAACGGGTCCATTACTGTGAAAAATCCCCCCTGAACCTAGGGCAGCATCCTACCCATTGTTCCTACTGTGGGGCTCCTATAGCAAGGGGTGATGGGGGCGTCCCCCGGCATTGCATCCCTTGTATACCTTCCCTGTTATGCCTGGCAGTAACAGGTGCCTGGTGCCTATTCTGCCTGGCAGCATAGGCCTGGTGAATGGTCCCCGAGAGAAAAGGAGAGAGAAAAGGAGCCACTACCTTGAAAATCCCCTCATTGGGGTTCCTGTAGCAAGGGATGATGGGGGCATCCCTTGAACATCTTCCCTATTGTGCCTGGCAATAATAGGTGCCTGCTGAATGGTCCCCAGGATAAAGGATAGAGAAAAACAGTGAGGAATTTTCTGCCAGTCTGGAGGACATTCTACCCAATTGCATCCTGGAGCCATTCTCCCAAGAAGGGGTTCCCATACTCCACCAAAGGTTAGAGTTTGGTACTTTCCTTGAACTGGAGTCCCGAGTGGGACTTTCCTCGCAGTTCAGAGCATGGTCAGGTGCCAGAGGGAGGGATCCCAATCCAGCCTTAGGAAAAGAAACCTTCCACGGGAGTCTTGGAGATTGGTGACCGTCCTAATGACTTAAGTGGCTGACCCGTGCCCATGTAAAATTTGTCTATTAGAGATAGAGTTAGGAAGGAGTGGATTAATTCATTCTTCATCACCCTGAGGCTTAAGGTACTGATTCTCTTCA
>NW_025792638.1:0-1129 GCF_021613505.1 Equus quagga | reverse complement strand
GTCCTCCTCCTGCTCAAACACTTTCCTTGGTTCCCCATTGCCTTTGAGTTAAAAATGGAGCCCTTAACATTTCACTAAAGTCTTCCACAACCAGCCTCTCCTGCCATCTCCCAGCCTCATCATCTCACCATGAGTCACTCTCTCTCTCTCTCATTCTCCCTCCCTTCCTCTCTCCTTCCCTTCCTTTGTCTCTCCATCCCTCACTCTCTCTCCCTCTCTTGCTCCCTCCTTCCCTCTCCTTTCTCTCTCTCTCCTTCCCCCTCCTCCATTCTATTCATCTCTCCCGCTCTTTCTCCCACCCTATCTCTCCCTCTCTGCTACCTTCCCTCCCCCCTCCCTCTCCCTGTGCCCTTCCCTCCTCATCACTTTTGCCCACACTATCTTCTTGACAGAACCACACACAACTACACCCAAATGTCTACTGATCAGCATTCAAGTTCTCAGCTGAGAACTCTCTCCACCCTCAGTCTTGCCTGTCCTGCTCTGAACCCAGGTCCTGCCCACATGGACAGGGAGTGTCCTGACCTGAGACGATCCCCCACCAGGCTGGGAGCTCGTGGAAGGCACAGGCCAGGTCTGGGTGCTTCCCGGGTCTCCAGGACACAGGATAGGGCTGGGAAGAGTTGAGGACGGCACAGAATTGGGGATGGGCAGGCAGTGTGGCAGTGTTTGCTGAATGGGGACTGGATGGATGAAGGTGGAGGTGTTCATGGACAAGAGTTGAGTGACTTCAATCCCCAGGTGTCCCCTGTGAACCCTGGACTGAACAATATGGTAGGAGTTAGGAGCCCAGCAAACATCCAGGCGGTGAAGATGTTTGAAAGAATTTCAGAGAGAAAAGTAAGGGAGCAGAAGGGAGGTTCACTCTCTGAACATGTCCTGAGGGGCATGATCTGCCCTCACACATTGCACTAATTCTCTCAGCCACCCAGATCTTCTACCCAGAAGGCTGGAACCTTTCCCCTGTGATCCCGGCTGGGAACCTGACCCCGCCTCTGGGCTCTGCTCCTATTCCCACTAAGCAAAAATGACAGAATCAATGAAGAGAACTTCCCACTCCCAGCTGGGGAGCAGAGCCAAGGAGAGGGTTTCAGGAACAGACCATGTGCACCTGCACTCACCACTCAAT
>NW_025792637.1:0-2855 GCF_021613505.1 Equus quagga | reverse complement strand
CAGCCTGCTGGATGAGCAGGCCTGCCACAGCCAGGACAGCCAGCCAGTGCTCAGGGCTGGGATGGGGCCCTCCTCTGGAGGGGGAGGGTCTGGCACAGGGGCGCAGATGCTAACAAGAGTGCCTTGGGAGGGCGGTGTTTAAGGAAAGGCCAGGCCACTGACTCTCTGGCCCATCTGCCTCCCCACAGTGCTATGTATTTCCTGCTGGGAACCTGGCTGGGCCAAGGGCAGGATTGCAGGGAGCCCCTGCGGTTTCCCTGTTGGACCCTGCAGCTGGCCACTCTGCACGTCAGCTTTGGTGGCTCCCACGTGGAGGGCCATGCCTACCTTCTGCCAGGCCACCTGGAGCATCTCAAGGCCATTGAGGCCGAACGGAAAGGTGAGGGGACTGGAGTCTGGGAAGACTGTCTGTGTTGAGGTTCATGGGCTAGCGTTCCCTTAGAGGCAGTGGAGCCCTTCCTATCTTTGGAAAGGCACAGAAACCGTCAGGTGTGTGGGTGAAACTTTCTCTTTATCCTGCTCCAGAGCCAGCTCCAAAGCTCCTGCCACTTCCAGAGCCAGAGCCAGTGCCAGCCCCCGGGCTGCAGCCAGCTCCACCTCCAGTCTCACCACGTGTGGTAGAGCTGGAGCCAGCAGCCCCTGAGTTGGCCACTCCAGGACCAGAGCAAGGGCCACCATTAGAGGCAGCCCCAGAGCCCAGCTGCCCCTGGGCCGTGACCACCGAGGACCAGCTGCGGGAGGAGAAGCTGAACATTTTGGACTTCCCAGCTGGTGGCAGAGCAGCTGACGAGGATGGCTGCGGTGAGCAAAGGAGCTCGCGGGGCGGGTGGCCCCTGCCTTCCTGGTGCCATGAGCCACCCCACACCTGCCATTCCCTGCTCGGGATTCCGATGATCTGGGTCCAAATCCCTGTTCTCTCCCTTATCAACACTGTGACCTGGACAGCTTTCTTTCTCCCCAAGCCTTCGCTGTGCCCTAGCGAACAGGGGACAGTAGAGACAGACACTCAGAGCACCTGCTGTACAGGGTGGCTGTGCCGATGAATGAGGTGGGAGAGAGTGGAAGGCGGGCAGAGTCTGGCCCTTTGGTGGGGGATGGGCACTCACTGAAGTGCTGCCAGGTCCTTGGGTGGATCCCCCATCTGCGCAGGTGGCCCGGACAGCCTCAGCACTTAGCAGGAAGGTGATGTGTATTGACTCCAGTGGAGACAGTCAAACAAAGCTGGGGGTTGTCCCTGCCTCAGGGGGAATGTGCATGGGAATGGGGAGTGGGACCCGAGGGGCACTGGGATGGGTGGATGATGACCCTTCTGGTGGGCATGTGTGGGCTACCTTCTGGAGCTTGGAGGAAGTGAGATGGGGCTGGGAGCAAATGTCCCCTCCCTTCCCCACAGTACTGTGTCCGGGTTCATCCTGGATTGGGTGCATTCAGTGGACACAGACAAAACCCAAGGACTCCCACAAGCCTCAGTCCACATGCTCTGCTTCCTGAGCTCCAGTTCTGATCTCACCCTGCCTGGGCCTATGGGGGACTGTGGACGCCGAGCTGGGGTGCGGCAGGACCGGGTGACACTCCGAATCTTCTGCAGGAGCTGTTCAAGATGTTGGTGCCCGCCCACTGCCTCGGCTCCATCTGGTCTGAGTGCGACAACAGGGAACGCGAGTCCCTGGCACCCACTGTCCGTGACACTGTGATGCATGACAACACCGTGGCCAATTGCATCCTCGTCACTTGCCTTGGGGATGCAAGCATGACAGCGCAGGACAGGGCCAGGGTGGTTGAGCTGTGGATCAGGGTGGCTGAGGTAAGCCTTGGCATGCCCTGTCTGGATGCGTGGGAATTGCCTCTTGTTTCTCAGCTCTCAGGATTGAAGTCTGAGGTCTTAGTCCCTGGACTGTCCCTTGACCCTCATGCCAGGGCCACGTTGACCTTGACTTGAGGTCCCAGTGGGGACAAGCTCACTTCCTTCCTTGTGTTGAGCTACAAATCCTTGTGCCTGGCAGTGTTGCTCGTCGGGTGGCAGGTGTGCCCTCCCTGGCTTCCCTGGGCATGTGTCTCCTCCAGGACAGGGGAAGTCCGTGAGGGGACAGAAACCAGAGGCAGCAGAGCTTCAGCTCACCCTCACGGCTCCATCTCTTCGCTTCCCCAGGAGTGTCGAGGCCTTGGGAACTTCTGTTCCCTCCACACAATCCTTTCTGCCCTGCAGAGCCCTGCCATTGCCGGTCTCCAAGACACCTGGGGACAAATTTCCAGGTGGGTAGTCTGCTCTTCAGCCAAGCACCATGAGGGTGAGGTGGCCCAGGCAGCCTGATTTGGGCCGGCATATCCCCCAAAGTCAGCTGAGACCACCTGGGAGACAGCGAACGCCGGGCACAGGGACTGACCTGGGTGCTGGGTCTCTGAGTCTCTCAGTGCCCTTAGGCCAGCAGTTCCATCCCAGGGATTCATTTCCTTCCAGACCAGATCCTGGCTTGAGCCCAGGTGGAGATTCTCAGGTGTTTCCTTTGCAGCAACAGAAGCCTCTATGCAGCTGAAACCAACACTGTTCCAAAGAGATCTGTTTGGGACATCTGGGAATGGAGGCCCCAAGGGACAAGAGGAGAGGCCCCTCCGCAGTCCCATGGGGACCTTAGAGCTCAGAGCACCCCAGTGAAATCCCTCATCCAGGCCCCAGGCAATTTGGATCTGCTGGGTTCTCAAACAAATGGGACAAAAGTGAAGACACTTGCCTTCAAGCATCCCACAGTTTTTCTTGCTTTCTTTCTTTCTTTCTTTCCCCACCCCGCAGGGAGAGTTCTTGAACCTGGAAGAAGTGGGTCAGGAGAGAGAAACGCGTGAGCAGGGAGCTGCTAGTG
>NW_025792636.1:0-1225 GCF_021613505.1 Equus quagga | reverse complement strand
GGAGGGGATACCACAGACTGAGTTCAGCACTATATAATATATTGGAAATACATAAAAATATACAAATATATATATATATATAAAATTATACATGAATATTCAGGGAGGCAAGGCTGGTAGAAAGGAGGAAAGTGGAGAAGGATCCCAGTTGTAGGTGGTATAGAAATGAGACACAGCAGTAGGGCCAGGTACAAGCTGCTGGCAGTAACTTGATAAGCTTGGATGTGTTAGGAAAAACATTTATGTTTGTAGTTCATTCCCAGAAGGTTCAATGCTCAATTCACTGCTCTTTATCACGCTATGGGCAAGCATATTGAGGCTCAGATTTACTCACCTGCTTCCCCCTAAAGCACTTGGACCTTGGGTTGGCTTCCTGGCTCTGGATTCTCTTAAGTTCGAAGAAAATTGGCTTTGCTCTCTTCTCATGCCCTGGTTAGGATCATATGAGGTTCTGTCCCTAGTACTCAGACCTCTATCTACATGCTCCTCCTCCTTGCTTCTTTCCTTGTCTACTCTTGGGGGTGGGGGACAAGTCCTTCCATATCTGCTAGTGTGATCTTCATTCCAGTTGTCACTCGTTCCATGCAGCAGATAGGCAGTGGAGGTGGGATGTAGGCAAGAGAGTTACAGCAGCCTCCCACATGAGTTCTCCAGAAAGATCTAACCACTAACAAACAGGGAGCAGAGAGGGGGATTCTGTCATTTGCTTTTGACATCCTGTCATATTAGCTATGAAATTTTGATAAACACCAAGCACCTCCTCAAGGGTGGAGCACTGTGACACTCCTCTAAAAAGCTTCCCTCCAGATTATGGACCAATATAGGAGTCCTCAGTGAATGGTGCCTGTGGGGTTTCTGGCCGTTCCTTCTTTTTTTTTTAAGATTGGCCCTGAGCTAACATCTGTGACAATCTTCCTCTATTGTGTATGTGGGATGCCGTGACAGCATGGCTTGATGAGTGGTGTGTAGGTTGGAGCTGTGATGCGACCTGTGAACCCTGGACCACCCAAGTGGAATACACAAATTTAACCACTACGCCACTGGGCTGGTCTCTGGCTGCTCCTTCTCATCAATACTGTCTTCACGTCCACATTGCTCCTCTGGGCCCAAGGACACCATGGGACGCCGCAATAGAATTCAAGCCTGACCTTTATGTTCAATGCACCTTTGACAAGGGCCTTCCTTCTCTGCTCGAGTCCCTTTACCCACAGTCCAGGGTGGGGCT
>NW_025792635.1:0-1059 GCF_021613505.1 Equus quagga | reverse complement strand
CCTTCCATTCTAGAGTCCTCCAACAGTTTCTCCCCTGCTTTAGCGACTTGATTGAAAGTATCCTTGTTGTTCTGCTCTATCCTGCTTTTGTCTTTTGCATAAAAGTTATACAGCTCCATGTTTCCTACCCCCAGGTCAATCATTATAATAAGCACCTGCATCCAAAGCAGTCCTGAGACAAAAGAAACAAAGCTGGAGGTATGGTACTCCCTGATTTCAAAATATACTACAAGCTCTATTAATCAAAACATTACAGAGCCAGCCCGTCGGCAGGTAGAGTGCTTTGAGCCTCACATGTGCCACTTCAGCGGCCCAGGGTTCGCCAGTTCGCATATAGGGTGTGGACCTACTCACTGCTTAACAAGTCATGCTGTGGCACCGGTCCTACAGAAAAGAAAATAGAGGAAGATGTGCACGGATGTCAGCTCAGGCCCAATCTTCCACAGCAAAAAGGTGAAGATTGGTAGCAGATGTTAGATGAGGACTAAACTTCCTCAAAAAAAAAAAAATCATGATACTGGAAAGAAAACAGACACAAAGATCAATGGAACTGAATGGAGAGCACAGAAATAAACCCTCACATCTATGGACAGCTAATCTTTGACAAAAGAGCCAAGAACGTACAGTGGGGAAAGGAACGTCTCTTCAATAAATGTTACTGGGAAATTGGACAGCCACATGCAAAAGAATGAAAGTAGACCATTATCTTACACGACACAGAAAATTAACTCAAAATGCATTAAGGACTGGAATGTAAGACCTGAAACCAGAAAATTAGAAGAAAACATAGGCAGTGCACTCTTTGACATTGGTCTTCACAGTATCCTTTGGATTATCATGTCTCCTCAGGCAAGGGAAACAGAAGCAAGAAGAAACAAATGGGACTACGTCAAACAAGACTTCTTAACTCACGGTTGAGAACGACTTGATCAGCACTCCACAACAGCTGAGGGTCCGGAACTGCCAAACAAGGTTCAAGATGCCAGAGCTCAGAGCCACAGACACCGCCTGTAACTCAGAGTCAGACAGGAGTGATGGAGAGAGGACTCAGTGCGCCAG
>NW_025792634.1:0-2082 GCF_021613505.1 Equus quagga | reverse complement strand
TTTTCAAGGTGTCTTAAAGGTTTTGTAAGCAATAGAAATAACCCCCACGCCCTCCCCTCTGCTCCACTGTTATATCGGGGCCAAGCCACAAGGAGACAGATGGTGGACATCTGGGCTGCCCGCTTCGAAACTGGCTTCCCGCTTGACCCAGAAATCAGGTCAAGGCCCAGAATCCCTTTAAGATAAATATAAGAGCAATGATAATAAATTAAAACCTCCTTTTGCCACTTAATTCTTAGACAAGTTCTATAGGTCAAGTTAAAATGTGAAGTAGTCAGGAATACAGACACAACATTTGGTTTTTATAATGGCACAAGTAGCCCCCTGTGCTGCTGTCAAGATATCCAGTGCCATTCAGGTTTGGAGGACCGCCTTGCACATTTGGGATACTTCTAAATCAAGCAGCGAAAGGCTATACTGTGTATCATTTAACACCTTCATGGCAAATTTGTTTAGGGCTTCCATGTGCCAGATGATACTTTTGATTCCTAATTGGGGAAACAAAATTGAGGCAAGGTGATCATACCAGTGGAAGATAGAACGGGTCCAGCATTGTCATAGGTTGGGTCAGTTAGCAGGAAGAGATAGAATGAGTGTAGTTCTACCTTGCATCCAGACGAAGTCTAGGGTGCATCGTCCAATCCATCCAGGTGGCAGCCAAGGCCATAAGTTGGAGGCACGAAGCCACTGAGTGCCATTAGGGGCTAACCAATGTACGCTGGACCATCTATCCCAGTGAGTCCCAAACCATAGTATTTTTTTTTAAGGCTATGATATAAGAACATATATAACGGGGAATTTGTCCCATAGGTTGGGTGCTATTAGGCCATGTATCACAAGTGTGATTGGTTTGTTCCCAACACAGAGTGGCCTTTTGACTCAGTTGACCACTAGTAGGAGTGAGCCAAATATATTCATCCCAAATTTGATATAATCTATCCTGTGTGTATTGGTAGGTTGGGGACTTTACCTTTGGAACTCATTGTTTATGATCCATCTGTGACAATGAGAATTTAGTTAGTATTTGGGCAGTAGAGTTGAAGGAAAAGGTTTGATTGTGGCCAGGGAACTTCCAGGTACCAGAGACTGACAGCCACAAGGAGACATTATGATTAGTAAAAGATGAATCTTGTAGAAGAGAAGAGCTAGAATCTAATACCCATGAATGTGTACTATAGCTTCTACTGAAACATAATCTTTTGCTCTAAAATCACCCTCATTTTTACAAAAGATAGTTAAATTAAGATTAACTGGTTTGCAAAATAAGTGTAGCTTCAATAAAACTTGGTCCAATTATTTACGTAAGTGCAGCAAGTATAGCAATTGCTCATACAAGCTTTTTAAAATCTGCTTTGCTGGAACTTTTTATGTAATCTCAGATTGAACTTTAAAGGCCTCTCAAGGCCAGAAAAGCCCAGCCAAGTACTTGCCATCAGATTTTGCCTGCAGTACCTACAGATTTGGGTGGGTTTCTCTTTTCGAGGTCCCCCAAAATGTTTCGAGGTTCCTTGCACCTGCCAGATAAGTGAGCTTCCTTACTTACCAGGTAAGATTGCTGGAATCTCTGTAAACAAGGTGCCAGGCCAATATTTCCAAGTGGCTTTATTCCAGAAAGTCCAATCTGTGTTCCTGAAAAGCTGTCTTGTCATATCTGAGCCTGTATGTTTCTCTCAAATACAACATTCCAGTCAAAGCCTTGGTAATATAACCAATGTGTCCTGTTACAAGAAGAACAGATTCTTATTGAAGTTCTGCAAATAACTATATTGCCACAAAATAACCATCCTCACTCACAAAGAGTTTCCAAATTCTGGAGGGAACAGGTAGGGAGAAAAAGATAAATGTTTCAGTTCTGTTCATAAAGGTATAATTTCACCAAATTGCTGTAAGTCATAGTTAGCATAAGAGAAAAGAGAAAAAGATTTCCTTAAATCTGAGAAAACAAAACATCAAAAAAATCAACAATTTTTCAAACAAAAGTCATAAAAAATTATAACCATCCTCATCAGTTCATACAGTCCTGTATAATCGATTCTTGATCTTCATCTTCTGTTAGCAGTTTTATGAGGCCATCAGTTTCTC
>NW_025792633.1:0-12006 GCF_021613505.1 Equus quagga | reverse complement strand
AACGGGTCCTGTCGAGGTCATTAATGATCTAATAGCCAAACGACAAATACAAAGGCGCTCTGTCCTGATATTCCTTGACTGCTGCAGCACTGGTTACTGTCTTGACGCTTCCTGTGAGTTTTTCTCTTCTTGGTTTCAATGATAACATTCACTTAACTAACTGGAGAGAAGAACATGAACTTTGGAGCCAGGGAGATCTAGATCTCATCCTGGCTGCAATAGCTCTGCTCTCTCCATCAGCATCCCAGACACTTTCACCTCCACATGCCCAAGACTCATCCTCCTCCCCCCAGAACCCCCCAGTACGAGATGTCCAATCTCAACGGCATGGCCCTGCTGTCCATGCAGTTGCCAGTACCAGAATCCTGGGTTTCATCCCTGATGCTTCCCTCTCCATCACTCACCACATCGGAGTCTTGGAATCCCTCTCTCCTCTGCATCCCCACTGCCAGTGCTTCATTTCTTACCTGGGTTAGTGAAGAACTCTTAACAGGCCTTGCTGCTGCCACCCCTACCCCTTTTGATTTATATTCCACACTACAGACGAGGGATCTCTCTAGAATACAGGTCCAAACCTTCACAGCCCCTCAGAATCTGTCTCCTGCCTACCTGTCCAGCCTCGTTTTTACCACTCCCTCCTGACACACTATCCTCTAGCCACATGAAACGATTTTCCATCCTCTGGGTCTCTTAATGTGCCACTTTCTTCCATGCTTTCCTCCATTGCTCCCTTTGCTAAAATTTCCCTTCTCACCTATTTCACCTGGTGACACCTACTCAGCTTTCAAACTTCAGTTCAATCATCACCTCCTCCAAGAATGGAGGTGTTCCCAGCATACGTTATCACCCCTGTAAGCATCCATAGCAAGCTGTGGATACCTTCATCATTGTAGGCTCTCTATTGTACTGTGTATTGTGCCTGTTTATATGTCTGCTGAGCTACTATATCATAAGCCCCTTCCAGACAGGGACATGTCTTATCCATATATTCCCAACCCAGTCACAGTAACTTGCACATAGTTGATACTCAATAAATGTTAGATTAATTAATTGATTCATTATTAAAAAGGTAACCGCAAAATGATCAATATCCCACCAGACAGAACGTGGGTACAAGGGCTATTGGATCCTCCCACTCTTGTATTGAACAAGATGGACCAAATTAATACAGAACTACCCTCAGACTTTGGCACAAAAATATCCTTTCAAAGCCAAACAAAACTCTAAACTCTCAACCAAGTGAAAATAGTTGAATGATGACAGACTTGATTGCTGACTCATCACTTCTTCCATCTGCAGAGGCTGCTTAGGTCAGTGGGTAGCAGCATTGCTCCGGTACATTATGGAACCCCTTACTTAGCTGTCATCTCTGACTCTGGCTGGTTCCCTGCAAAACTATGGCTGGAGGAAAGCCCAAAAGCTGCGGACCTCGCCCATCTCTGCCTCATCTAGCCTTTCCCCCTTCACCAAAAGTGATGGAGATTTCCTGATGCTAAGCAGCCTGCAAACAGATCTTTACATTTCCAAAGAGCGGAAAATAGGCTGAATAGGAAAAAGAGAACACTTGGAAGAAATGACCATTTTTACCAATGTAAGCATTTAACTGAGGACCACTTAGAGTAGAAGTAGGGTACCTGCAGCACTTACCCTTTTCACTAATTTATAATGTACAAATTTCTAGTTCCCACCTGGAATTAAAGAGTTGAGATGCCAGAACATGAAATAATACCACATATCCTAAAAATGATTGCAAATTCCAGGCTGTCAGTGCTTCTAGAAAGCTAGACTGGCTTGTATATTAAGGCAATTATTCAAGATAGGTAGCTTAGTAGATAGGTGTCATATCTAGGTCCCTGCTTTCTAGCTTTATGGTCTCGGGCAGGTCACTTACCCTCTCTGGGCCACCGAGTCCTCATCTGTAGGTGGAGATCATGCTGTACCTACTTCATATGTGCAAGGCACTTAGAAAAATGCCTGGCAGGCAGCAAGCTCTCAAGATTTGAGCCCAACATAATAATCCTTACCTCATAGAATTATTGTGAGCTGTAAGTGAGCTAATGTATTTAAAGTGCTGGCACATAGCAGATGGTCAATAAATGGTTGACACTGCTGTCACTTCCAAGGGTGCAGTAGAAGCCAGTGGCAATTAATTTTAAGTTAATCTTAGTATTATGGAACTCTACATGGAATATTTTAACCCGATTCTGTTCTCCCAGAATTGAGAGGAACAGGCATATGTGGAGGAAGTTATACACAAGGAAGGAGCTGTGGAAAGTGAAGAGGACTTGAAAAGAGCAGACAGAGAAGAGAGCCTTAGACAACAGCATGAGACACAACTGGAGAAAGAACAATTCAGGGTGGGGCCCAGGGCTTATGAAAGAAGAGGGGCAGGGTGAGGGCTAGGAGAAGAGCCTGGGCCTGAGGCTGTAATAGGAAAACCCAGAAGTGAGAATACCCTCAGGATGCTAGAATAAAGAGAACAAAGCCTACAGTATTGGCTGGAAAGACGAGACAGCAACAATGATTTTCTAAGGCCACAGGCCGGGACACTGGCCAAGATGTAGCCAGATGCCTGTGGTTTTGGCTAAAAGGTGCTCTTTAGCCAAAAGTTGTGTTGGGAGCCAAACACAGAAAAACACCTAACTTCTCCCTATCCCAAAGGGAAAAGGAACTAGGGATGGCTTTTTAACCTGGAACTGGACAGTGGAAGAAGGCAGGACTTGACAGAATGACTTTATCTAAGAGTTGGGACCAGAGCAAAGGCCAGCCAACTAAGTGGAGGGCTGAGTGTATATCAGAAGGTGGGATGGTGTGTGGGACGAGCAAGGAGCCTTTATTACTATAACCTATGCCAAATGAATGGGATGCAGCTAACTAAGTCATGTGAGCATCACATCTATGGACCATTCACATCACTTATTGAGCATCTACCAGTGTGCACCTTCAAGACGCTTAGACGATTAAGGAAAGGTCAGTCTCCAGGTGAAGGAAAGAAGAAATCTCCCCACCTTCTCCTCCTGGGTAGGGGTGGTATGGAATACATGTAGAGCCATTCAAGGGACAAGACAAGCTGTCTTGCCTCGTTCTGACAAATAACCGTCTGTGTGGTCCCCTAGGGCTTCTCTGGGATGATAAGGAGAAGAAAACTTTTTGAATGTTTTCCCACAGTTTTGGTGGGGAGAAGTAACAAAACAAAAAAGCTCTTGGGAAGAAATGATCATCCCACCCATTTTTGTATTTTTAAAAATTATTTAATATATCTGAAGTTTTAAGTTAGATAGATTTCCTTGTCATTTCCTGATCTTCCACAGTGGTAAATGCCCTGTCATCCCACTGGCCAGTTACTCCCAGTCATAGACACACTAAGGAATACAGGGTTAGTACAGCCAACAGCAATAACAGAACGTTAATGAGTCCACCCCCGAACTCAGACTGGTGACTTTCAGGCAGCTTGGGTTCAATAATCTCTCAGATGGAGGCTCTGAGAGACTCCTGAAGACAGAATACCTACCAGCACACTCCTCCAGGGAACACAGGGCGGTCTCTGAGGACATTCTGGTGCAGCCAGGTCTGGAGGGGAAGGAAGTCAGGCACACGCGGCGACGCTCTCTGACACCATCCCCACACGTGGCACTACACTGGCTCCACGGCTGCCACAGTCCCCAAGTTTCTGCAAGGACATTAGCCATGCTTTTAATGCTAGTTCATTTGAGAATCAGACTTTAACTGTACCCAAATGAAGCAGCCAACTCAAATCTCAGGTCTTGAAAAGTCAGTAAATAAAAACATTCCTAAAGATGTGAAAAAGCTGGAAAAGAGTGTTGCTCCTACCCTTAACACAAAGAAAGGCTATATAATCTACAAAACACTAACCTTCCTAGAACCCCACAGAGGTAAGATCACAGGGCCACCAACTAGCCTGGATATAAGGAAAGACAGGATGCAAACACTGCTTACCTGGGGCAGACACCAGGCCTCATATAAGCTGGTGAGAAGTCATCTAAAAATGTAATGAACTGCTAGAGGCCTAGTATGGGCTAGCATGGGAATATAGGACCCCTGGGAGCCACATATGCAGGGGGAATTTGTACCCATTTGCAGGCTCTTCCCGGATCTCAGCAGATGCTCACAAGGACTGAGCAGAGAAAGCCTCCCTTGTGATGGAAGCCCAAGCAGGGAAGGAGCAGCGCTGAGGGAAACAGACAGACCTCACCCAGACCCTCCTCCACATCTGCTCTATCAACAAAAGCCTCGACCACTGGGGACAAGGCAGCAAACCTTGCAACTCTAAGAGCACCGGTTGAAACTCAGTGCCACTACGGAATGGAGAAGGAAGAAAATCCTTCACCCCGGAGAGAGCAGACAATATCCTGGGCCCAGACTATGAGAGAGCTTCTAGCACTGGGGAGGGGCAGGATCATCAGGAAGGCCCCATCACTGAGACTTTGGGGCACAGCACTTGCCTGAGACTAAGGCTGAACTGGAACAAGAGGATGCTCTCCCACACCCATTGCCCGACCCCCATGCTGCACCAGGCCAGCAATTACCACGTATCAAGTAACAACAGTCTACTGCTGAGGCAGGGGCAAGAGTGACAGGAAAACCTCTCTGATGTACAGGCTCAAGCCTAAAGCTGAGGGTGCAACAGAAGCATGGAGAAAAACCCTCTGGCAACCCAACTCCTACCCTAATCACAAAGTAACCTTAGAAAATTTTGAACTCTGTCATGCACTGAAGGTAGCCATAGCAACAGCAAAAACCCCAACAGCCCCAATTCCTTACCACATTGACCCAATCCCCACACTAAAGGCCTAGCAAAAACAGGGTATGCCCATTTCCAGGCATAAATACTATCTGTCGGTGTCTACAATTCTAAAAAAGATGTCCAGCTTTCAAACAAAAATTGTGAGATACACAGAGAAGCAAGAAAAAAAACATAAACCATCTAGAGACAAAGTAATCAAGAGAACCAGACTCAGATGTGACCCAGATATTGGAACTATCAAAGAGAGAAGTTAAAATAACTATAATTAATATGTTAAAGACTTTAGTGGAAAACATGAGCAAGATGCATGAACAGATGGAAAATTTCATCAAAGATTCATAAGCTTAAAAGAATCAAATGGAATGAAATGAATAGCGTGCTAACAGAGATGAAGAATGCCTTCCAGAGGCTCACCAGGAGACTCGACACAGCTGAGGAAAGAAGCAGTGACTCTGAATACAGATCAATAGAAATCACGAAAACTGAAACACAAAAAGGAAGAAAAAGAGTGAACAAAACAGAATAGAATACACAAGAGGTCTGGGACAATATCAGATAGTCTCTTATACAAGTAACTGTAAAATAGCAGGAATGTATTATGTGTTTATAGGGCATATAAAGTAAAATGTATGACAACAATCACACACAGAATGGGAGGAATGAATTGGGAGTGTACTGTCACAAGACCCTTACACTACATGTGAAGCAATATAACATTATTTGGAGGCAGACTGAAAGCAATTAAAGATGAATATTGCAAATTCTAGGACAACCACTAAAAAACATTTTAAGGTAGAAACAATAAACCAACAGTCTAAAGTAAACCATAAAAAATATTCAATTAATACAAAAGAAGCCAGAAAAAAGGGGGAAAAGAAACAAAGAACAGATGGAACAAATATAAAAGTACCAATATGGTAGATCTTGGGGCCGGCCCCGTAGCTGAGTGGTTAAATTGGCACGCTCCACTGCGGCAGCCCAGGGTTTCGCTGGTTCGGATCCTGGGCACGGACATGGCACTGCTCATCAAGCCATGCTAAAGTGGGGTCCCACATGCCACAGCTAGAAAGATCCACAACTAAAATATGCACCTATGTACTGGAGGGCTTTGGAGAGACAAAGGAAAAATAAAATCTTAAAAAGGAACAAAGCTGGTAGATCTTAATCCAACCATACAATGATTACAGTAAATATAAATAATCTAAAGACACCAATTAAAAGACAGATTGTGAGACTGGATAAAAAAGCATGACCCAACTACATGCTGTTTAAAGAAAATACCTTAAATACAAATACATAAATAGGTTAAAAGTAAAAGGATGGAAGAAGTTATACCTTGTGAACATCAATCAAAAGAAAACTGGAGTGGTTATATTAACGTCAAAGTAGACGCCAGAACAAGGAATAATACCAGGGATAAAGAGGGACAATACATAGAGATAAAAGGGTCAACTCAGCGAGGAGACTTAACAACCCTCACAAGACCAGAGCTTCAAAATACATAAAAAACACTCCCCAGTCACTATTGCTTGATAAATGCAAACTTCTCTTCCAAGCATAGGTGCAACCACTCCCAGATAGAATGAGTAGTCCCCTCTTAAAAAATAATCCTAATTGCCTACTCTATCAGCACCCATCCAGCCCCAAGACCCATCAGGTCACGCCAACACTAGGCACCAAAACAACCTCTGCATAAAAGCCCTTCTTCATCCTTTATGAAAAAAAACTCATACCACACTCAAAGGTATATAAAGCACTACGAAAACATGAGGAGAACGTGGAGGGCAGAGACATTCTCAGGTGAGCCAAGTGGTGCAATCTTTTGAGTGAGTGACTCATGAAATATGAGTTCTTCACAGCAATTAAAAGTTTCTGGGATCTTCACAAGAGTGGGAGCATTACAAACCAGTATCCTGGACTCACATCAACTGAGGTGTGGTAATTATGTTCCATCCACAGGTCCAACTGAACACAACATCGGTTCTGTGCCTCCCAGATCCCACTGCAGCTCCTCAAAGGGTAGAACAATGAGCCGGCTTTGTCCTCAAGCTTCAGAGCTGTCCAGACACTAAGCCCCCAGTGCTCGCAAAGCTTTGGGACTCTCATATTAAAGTCTCTCTAAGTTAAAGTATTATGATTTATTTTTCAAATATCTACTAGGAATTCCACTACTGTGAAATCTAAATTGAAAATTAAGTCAATGTATAGTTTATCCTTCCCTTGTGCTCATATTTAAGACCACAAAAGGGAGAATTACAAAAGCTGAGAATCTTTCTGTTATTCTTTCTTAACTCTGCCTTTACTTTACATAAATGTAATTTATTTAAATACTGAAAGTCATTTGTCAAACGGAAAACAAAAATTTCATTAGTAGGTGCCAGAAAAAAATGAAAGTTTTAATAAAAGCTTGAATCTTAATGTCAAAAATCTCATTTTGAAATGTTGTGTCCTTTGCCCTTGAAAGTGAAATCACAGCTTATATGATAATCAACAATGAAAATAAGCAAACATTTAAGCTACGTTTTGTCTTTTTATTTCCAGATCAAATTAATCAAATAAGAAACACAGGAAAACATTAAAATAAAGCAATGGAAAAATTTAATCAGGCAAATAAAAAAATGCTTTAAGTAACTCTATCTGTTCCCTGAAGATTTCTACTAATAACTTTGAGGGAAATACTTGGCAAAATGGGAAGTAAGTAAATAACTGTAGCTCATGTTTTAGAAATGAAGAGCAAGATGACCAATATTCCAAATAGTCTTAACTTTATAAATGGAAGGCTGTCTGTTTCGCCCTGTTTAGATGTCCACACATGCGTTCACACTCCATAACAAACCTGTTTTGCCAGGATAAATACCTTTCAGGCCACTTGAGAGGATATTAATTCTGAATGAGCAAAATTTTTCTGGAATAGGAGAAGGGAGATTGTTTCCACCCCAAGACTATCTGAAGGAAGGCAGCCTGTGAAATATTCACATCTGCAAGACATTTCGCTCAAAAGACTAAGGTAACTAAACAAAACATGCTTATAAGAAGATTCTACTGACATGAGTGAGTAGCTACAAGCAGCAGTAGGAGCAAAGTCTCCTGGATAAGCAGTTCAGATTTTCTGGGCACAGAACAAGGCTCACTTATATTGGACAAATCATGCTTCTGCCTGGGCCAGTGGACTCCAAAGTGAGTTGTATGTCGCTCAAGGGGGTGGGCAGCACAAGATGAACCCGTGAGACGAGGAGGAAAACATTAGAACATTTTTTTAATCTAAAAGCTTTATATTGTTTAATACATGGATTGACAGCTGATTATATGGGAGGCACCATAGAATAGTGGTAAAAGCAAACTGTCGAGCCAGTCTAACCACCAGTGGTGGTTTAGCCACTTAACCACCATTGACCTTGTGCAAGTTACTTAACCTTCCGGTGCCTCCACTTCTGCACCTATAAAATTGACAGTATAATAAACCTAACTCATAGGGCTGTTATGAAGATTAAATGGGTTAATATTCATAAAGCACTGAGACCAGTGCCTCATGCAAAGTAATCACTATATAAATGTTAGCTTTATCATGTCACATGGTCACATACAGCACGTCAGCTGTCCTAAAGGGATCCCAGAGGAAGAGGGGGAGTTGCACTGAATGAAAGGGTTTTACTGGTTCATTCACTTTCAGAGAAGTGACGAGTATTACAGCATCCAAGGGTCTGCTTACAGGAATTTTTAAATTATATTTTCTAGTTTTAGGTAAGCTAACTCACAAAGTAGACAAGTGGCTTAAACCGATTTCAGCAAAGGATTAAAGATAAAACCATTATCGCAAACAGCTACAAATAAAAACAAAATGACAGGGGTGACAGCACTCCTATTCTTGGTAAAAAGCTCCTCTTTAGTCATTATGAAGGAAAAACAAGATCTATTCGGAGAAACAAAAAGACGGCCAAAAATGTTAAAATATCAAGAAAACTATATATTAAATTTGTACAATTTTTGTCAAAAAGTAAGTAAAAAAATAAAAATATGTGAATATGAATTTATACCCTCTATCAATAATAATTCTCAACTCAAATATATATATTTTTGGCCTTGAGATACAGGGTCCATACTCCCTATCTGAAACTCTTGGGGCAGATGTGTTCAGAATTTAGAATTTCTCAATTTCGATTTTTTCAAGTTATTACAGTGCCTGTGCTGTATATTACTAACACTCCCCTAGCGGGATCTCAGGCAGCATCCCATAACCAAACACATTAACATTTCTGCAGAGAAAAATATAAACATTCACACTAAATAGGATAAATGAAAATAATAAATAATCATTTTTGGCAACATCTATTATATATTTGCTGTAAATTGTTATTTACACACTATCTTCAGGCCCCAAGGAGACAAAAATCCATAGGACTTAGTGATTTATTATTCATAGGAGCTGAAGGAGAAGAGGAAGACGCCTGGGTTTCTGGTTTGAACAATGAGGTGGGTGGTGGAGTCCAGCACTGAGGAGCAAGATTAGGGGGTAAGATGATGAATCCAATTCCAGGTACATTGCTTTTGAGGTGCTTGGGAGCCATCTTAGGGGTGACAGCTATTCAGCAGCTCTTGGATGCAGGGGAGAGGCGCCAATCTGGAGTCATCGGCCAGGACAGTAATCACTTAGGAAGTGTGTGAGGAGTAAAACAATGCAGAAGTCCAACACTGAAGGGATGAGAGGAGGTGGTGGAACTGGCAGGCAAAGGAGACAGCCATGGAGGTAGGAGGTAAACAAGGTGAGTATGAGGTCACAGAATCAAGGTCAATGAAGATACGGAGGGCTGAAAAGCACCCCCAGATTTGGAGACCTGGAAGTCGTCTGCTGGCTGCTTTAGTGACACCATTTTCAAGGGAGGGGTGTGGGTTTCGAGTGGGTTGAAAAGTGAATGTGAAGTGAAGAAATGAACCCCAAAGTGTAGGCAACCTTTTCAAGAACCTGGACTATAAAAGGAAGAGAGAAAGAGGGTCTTAATTGTTGGAGAACCAGGGGTTGAGGGGCGGGGTCTGTTTTGTTTTTAGATAAGAAAATTAAGTACATCTCAAAGTTGATGGGAATGAGCCAGTAAAGAGGGACAGTTAAAGACAGGAGAGAGAGAGGATAATGATTAACACAAGTTTCCTGAAATGAGCGGAGAGGCTGGGATCCACAGTGGAGAGGAGTGTTGACCTTGTACCAGAGGAATGACACCTCTCCTCCGGTGACAGCAAAGAAGGGGGAGAGGATGGGACGATGCCTGTAGGTCTACAGAGATTTCAGTGGGAGGGCGAGGGAGCTCACACCTGATGGCTTCCAGCGACTCTGTGTGGTCAGAGGCAAAGTCAGCTCTGAGAGGTAGCCAGGGAGTAGGTGAGGTCCAAAGAGAAAGCAGGAGGTCTAAACGAGCTGTCGTGGGGAACAGGAGCAGAGCCGACCAGGGTGCCTTACTGGGTGGCATGGTGAACCCAGCTGAGAGGAGAGGCATGACCCACCCACACTGGCCCCAGTGTACTTGGGTGTGACCTTCTCGTCCAGCTTGGGTACAGTGGGCGGCTGGCAGATTGCTGGATCCATGCAGAGCTGGGGTGTGGCCTGGCAGGTGCAATGGAAGAACAACAGGGCAGAGGAGTTTATGGTATTAGTAGGAAAGTGATTAAAGGGATGGGCCACAGAATCTAGGCCAGATAGAGAGGTAAGTGCAAGCAGGGAAGTGGCCAGTGGGCGGGGACAGAGTCAAAGGAAGGGGACGTCTTCTAAAAAGAGAATGTGGGTGAATTTGGAGCAAAATACACTTGGAGTTACAAAGATGGCCCAGGTTTGGGCCATGAGGGGGCACAGGCTCAGTAGGGATGAAAGTAAGAGCATATGTAAGTGACCCAGGTAATCTCTGCCAGATTAGCCTCTTGCCAAGACCAGGCCTGCACCCAGCAAAAGGGAAAGAAAGGCAGAGGAACATGCGGGGTGGAGGGGATGGTGATAACCCCCTTTCCTGTGATTAGCTAGGGCATTACCCAAAGAATCCAGAATTTGAAGAAGTTTAAAAATCTTGCTCTGTAATGTCACTAAACAGACTTCATTCCTCTAAGGAAGGAGATGTACTCAGCTGAAGGAAGACAGAAGTTACTAAACACGATTTGGGATTTAGCTTTGAACTCTGATCGTACCTGCCATGGATTTGCCATGTGACATAATAATATAATTTTTAAAATATAATGTAATAATAGCTAATGTTTATTGGTGCTTCCTATATGCCAGGCACTATGCTAAGAACTGTATCCATTTCCTTCATTCAATTCTCACAACTCTCGGAGGTAGATACTCTTACTATGTCCACTTTACTGATGGGGAAACCGAGACCTAGAGAGGTTACATGAGTGGCCAGCCAGGTCTGTTTATCAGGACTCTTGACTTTTTATATAAGGATGATAATGCCGTTTGGGACATTATGAGGAGTAAACCATAAAAATTATGATACAGTTCATAGAAAATTAAGTTCACTTAAATTCAAAATCATAATTTTGATTGCATGAAGGCATCAATTTGATTTAAAAATTTTTTTTAAAATCTCAATACCAACCTATATTTCTCTGAATTAGCATGCACTCCTTCTCCTTTGTGCAAAATGGCTTCTGCTGGAAACACCAAAGTCAAAACAGTACTTATTCCTCCCCATGTCAAACAAAGTGCAGTTGAATACTGTTCTCCTCTCTCCCAAGTTCAGGCTGTTTTCAGCCAGTCGAATGATCGCTTCCCCAGGGTGTCTGGGGGCTTCCTTGAAGACGGCGACCACTCCTTGGACAAAGATGCATGGTGGGGGCAGCACCATCACCTCCACCCCAGACTCACATGTGAGTTCCGGCACCATCACTAGTTTGTATCCAAATTTCTGGGCCAGGTCAATGGGTCCTGTGGAGGTAATGACCGAGTTTTGGCCAAGCAGCTTCAGCACCACAGTGACATAGGCTTCAGGCCCCACAGGTGCACAGCCAAACTCAACCCATTGGCCTTGAGAGAGTTCTGTCCTCTTGCTACTTCTTATCTCCAGTGGCTGTCCCTGACTCTTTCTTGCCTCGGGAAGACTGTTGGTGAAGATGACATCCACCAAGATGTTGGGCTTGTCCACAGGGAACGGGCACAGTGGCTGATTGGTAAAAAGGCCCACCTGGAAGGTACCTTCTGCTGCCTTGGATGTCCTATTTAAGTCAACGTGAAAGACGGGCCATTCCACCTTGGGAAAGGC
>NW_025792632.1:0-1481 GCF_021613505.1 Equus quagga | reverse complement strand
TCCCAGGCACCAACCAGGAAAGAAGTGTTTGTTTAAAAGCCCCAGGGAAGCTCGCGGCTCGCTTCGGAATTCCAGCCCTTCTCTGGCCCAAGCTCCCACCGCAGGCGATCCCTTGTAGGCAGACCTCTGAGGTCCGAGGGCACGAGAAAAGTGACTTCTAACTTTCCGGGTTGCAAACAAAGCAGTTTAATGCCAGAGTCCTCCGAACAGGGAGCGACCCTGGACTGTCCTCCACTTCGGTGCTGTAAAGAAATCTCAGAATCCCAAAGCATTGCGCTGCAGGGGAAAACCTCAGAACAGAGATGTCATTTGGGAAGGAAAAAACAAAGCCAGAAGCTTGCAAAATGGCAAGCACGCAGTTCTCCCACGTGGTCCGTGGGGCAGCGAGCCTAGCAGAGCGGAAGCGTGAATCTGGCAGCGCTCAGGGAGAGCTCTCACCAGCTGCAGGCCCCCTCACCGGGCACACGTGCTAGCCTCAGCCAGGCGCATCTCCCCGGAAAGGAATGGCGCCTGGGAAGGGTTGGGGGCCGGGCGAAGTCCCCCCACTGTCCCTCTCCAAAGGCCAGCGCACGCCCTGCCTGGTGCGGATGCAGCTGTGCGAGTTTGCAAGCGTTCCCTGTCCCCTCGCTCCCCGCCCCTGGGCGACCAGGCCCGGGATGCCGTGCACCAGACCCTCCCCGCCGCGACGAGGGCGCACAGGCAGGGCGCACGGCCCGGAGGCGCGATCCCCCGGGGCAGGAACGAGAGAGCACAGGGCAGGGCGGACCGAAGCCGCCGGTACCAGTAATCTCACCTTCACAGTCGCGGGGTTGGCACCTGGGGCCATGTTTGCGCGAGGAGGGCTCGGCAGCCTCTCCAGGCGCGGGGAGCAGGCGGGCGCGTGGGGCCAAGAAGCTCACCGCCAGACGGAGCCAAGCGAAGTCCGGGAGCGACCCTGGCTCCTCCTCTTCCTCCCGGGGACAGCTGGATTGGCTGCTTGTGTGGCATCGCCCCCTCCACCGCGCTCCTCAATTCGAGGTTACCGCGTCCCGCCCCTTGGGCGGACCTTCCCGTTCTGTGGTTTTCTTCACCCCGGGTTGTAACTAACAGGTCAATAATGATAATGGAGACGGTGACTTGAGCGCTTGTATTGTCCCAGATTCTGTGCTTTGCACTTTAATCAGCCTTGTTAATTTTCATAAGAACCATAGAGCGTTAGCTGCGTCTAAGGCCTTGTCTGTAAAATCAGGCCCATCTGCCTTCCAGAAGTTCTCATGGGAGGGAGATTCCTCCAGAGGAAGGAACTGGTTGTTCCCGAAGGTTCCCTCCAGCTGTCAACCTGGGGCGGGGCGCGGTTTGCTCTTCCTACCCAGGTGACCCGACCCGACCAGGGGTTTGCTCCTTTGCCTGAATTCCTGGAGGACAGAGCAGGAATGGGGTTGACCCGAGACTCAGGGATGACAAAAAGGAAATACACAGGGTTACATATGCAGGATAAACTT
>NW_025792631.1:1057-1651 GCF_021613505.1 Equus quagga | reverse complement strand
CACACACACACACACACAAGGGCGTGGAGACCTGGGGAAAAAGCTACACGGAGAAATCCACCCTCTGAAACTGACGAAGATGGGCAACAGGGGCTATCTCAGGTGGCAAACATTAAGCAAAAAAAGGCGAAACACACAAGAGCGTGGAGACTTGGGGAAAAAGCAAGACTGAGAAATCCAACCTATGAAACTGAGGAACATGGGCAACAGAGGCTACCTCTGGTGGGAATCTTTAAGCAAAAGAAACACACAAGGGCGTGGATACCTGGGGAAAAGGCAACACTGAGAAATGTACCCTCTGAAACTGACGAACATGGACAACAGAGGCTACCTCAGGTGGCAACCTTTAAGCAGAAAAAAAAGACACAAGGGCGTGGAGAGATGGCGAAAAGGCAACACTGAGAAATCCACCCTCTGAAACTGACGAAGATGGGCAACAGAGGCTACCTCAGGTGGCAATGGTTAGCAAAAGAAACACACTGGGCCATGGAGACCTGGGGAAAAAGCAACACTGAGAAATCCACTATCTGAAACGGACGATGACGGCCAACAGAGGCTAGCTCAGGTGGCAATCGTTAAACAAAAGAAACACAC
>NW_025792631.1:0-957 GCF_021613505.1 Equus quagga | reverse complement strand
CTGAGAAATCCACCCTCTGAAACTGACGAAGATGGTCAACAGGGGCTGGCTCAGGTGGCAAACATTAAGCAAAAAAAGGCGAAACACACAAGGGCGTGGAGACCTGGGGAAAAAGCAACACTGAGAAATCCAACCTCTGAAACTGAGGAACATGGGCAACAGAGGCTACATCAGGTGGCAATCGTTAAGCAAAAGAAACACACAAGTGCGTGGAGACCTGGGGAAAAAGCAAGACTGAGAAATCCACCCTCTGAAACTGAGGAAGATTGGCAACATGGGCTAGCTCAGGTGGCAATCGTCAAGCCAAAGAAACAGACAAGGGCGTGGAGACCTGGGGAAAAAGCAACGCTCAGAAATCCACCCTATGAAACTGAGGAACATGGGCAACAGAGGCTACCTCAGGTGGCAATCGTTAAGCAAAAGAAACACACAATGGCGTGGAGACCTGGGGAAAAAGCAACACTGAGAATTCCACCCTCTGAAACAGACGAAGATGGGCAACAGGGGCTAGCTCAGGTGGCAATCGTTAAGCAAAACAAACACACAAGGGCGTGGAGACCTGGGTAAAAAGCAACACTGAGAAATCCACTATCTGAAAAGGATGACGATGACCAACAGAGGCTACCTCAGGTGGCAATCGTTAAGCAAAAGAAACACACAGGGGCGTGGAGACCTGGGGAAAAGGCAGCACTGAGAAATCTACCCACTGAAACTGACGAACATGGGCAACAGAGGCTAGCTCAGGTGGCAACCTTTAAGCAGAAAAAAAAAAGACACAAGGGAGCAGAGAGCTGGCGAAAAGGCAACACTTAGAAATCCACCCTCTGAAACTGACGAAGATGGGCAACAGGCTCTAGCTCAGGTGGCAATCCTTAAGCAGGAACACACACACACACACACACACACTAAAGCGCGTAGAGACCTGGGGAAAAAGCAACACTGAGAAATCCACCCTCT
>NW_025792630.1:0-1586 GCF_021613505.1 Equus quagga | reverse complement strand
TTCTACAATGAGAGAACATATTTTACCACATATGAAACCCAGGTCCACAAACCCAGGACAACCCAGGGAGAGACCTTGACAAGACGATTCGGAGAAGCACAAATACAAGATGCTAAGGAACCTAAGCAGCTCCGCAGGGGAAAGGCCAACTGGAAAAGCAACAGGGCCTTGTCGCCAGGCAGGGAATTTTCCGAAGGGGGCGCGGTGAAGGGAGCAGCCGGCCATGGAGCGGCCTAGCCCGCGCAGACGCAGAAAGAAGCCGCCTTTTTCGCTGAGAAGGCTCTGCCCAGTTTTTTCAAGCACGAAGGGCGGGGCAGGAAGGCGGCCGGGCAGCTACGGGGCAACACTGCCACCTGCAGACCAGAGAAACCCATCGCCACCAACCCCAGCGAAAACTCCATCTTTTCCGCGGTCGTTACGCACAAAGATCTGCAGCTGGTGGCTCAAAAAGGCCGGCGGGAGCAAGATGAGGACCACGGAAAGGAAGAGAAGCGGCCAGAGCGGCCCCGGCAAACGGGCTGGGGCATGGTCGCCTTCCCGCCCTCGGCCCCGGGCCCGGCCCCGGAACCGTAGCCACAGCGGCAGGAAGTCCCTGTGCCCAGGAAGGACGCTCCCGGGGGCGGGGCTGCGCCCCGACTGGCGGGCTCTGGGCCGGCGCGCGGGCGTCCCGTAAGATCGCTGGCAGTCTCCCTGCCGGTGGCCGCTGGCGCTTGCCCTCCCGAGCCTCTTGCGAACTGTGGACCGGGGATGTCCAGGTCCTGTCGCCTGACTGCCCCCGCCAGCCCCACCGCCACCACCCCACGTGCGGGAGCTGGACCAATCCCCTGTCATCCTCCTCCCGCCCACCCCCAGGCTGCGAAAGCTCACTGGTGCTCGTCCCTTGGCCTGCTCACTGTCCTCCTCTCATCCCTCACTCCTCTGATCCCTCCTGGCGACCTCGGCGCTAAGGAGACTGACCCGGTCCACCGGAGCCTCTCCCTCCTCAAGGATGTTCTCCTCCTCCCCACCTGAGCAGCCCCCAGGGCCAGGTCATGCCCTGGGCATCAGGAAAGACCGCGGCCCTCCTGGATGCCCATTTCTAACATTCTGCTCTCTCATCACCTCAAGGCCATGCCCTGGTCGTCCAGCTCCCTCCATCTAACGCCTCTGCACCCACAGCCTTCAGCCTCTTGGAAACCACTGGCCCACCGACACCACAGCCTTCCTCACCGTCCACGAGGCCCCTCCTTACCCAGCTTACCCAGGCCTATAAACTCTCCCCCTCAAACACACCTCCTTTCCTCCTTTCTCCCTCCTCCCTAGTCTCCTGGCAGTATCACCAAATGGACTAACACTTTGCACCCTCCACATCTCTATCTTCTCTCTCCTCTACCTACAATAGCGTTCCACGCGCACTGGCAGCCACTCTTTTCATCGTGTTCAGTGATAATTGGGAAAAGAGAATAGATCACGTGGGAACTCTCACCACTTCCCAGTAACACTGGATCTGCACTTGTGTTCTCTTCTGTTCCTCTGAAGGAACTGACCTAATCCTATGAAGCCAGGCTCTTCAGCTGGATCCCTTGCCCATCTTCTGGAGAGGTGGG
>NW_025792629.1:0-4827 GCF_021613505.1 Equus quagga | reverse complement strand
CCCCACGAACGTGCGCTGCGTGACGGGCGAGGGGGCGGCCGCCTTTCTATTACCTCATCTTGATCACTTGTTTCACAAAGGTATAAAATTACTCTGGAATTATTCATCAATGCATTTCCTGTTTAGAATAGTTGTGGAAAGTAACTGGACTCCCTTATCATAATTATTCCCCAGGAAACCTAGTCTACATGGAGTTTTCTCCATGATAGTGCTGAGTCTTTAAGCATTTTCCATGTTTTCAAGGGTCTGATGGTAAGAAGATAGCAAAGACATTCCATCCTGAGAATGAGCAGGATCTGAAGGTGGTGACTCTGGTCTCCAGACAAATACCACATCCTGGAACCCACGGCCTCTGGGCCCTGGAGACATACAGGTTCAAATCTCGAGATTCATAGAGGATTCAGAAGTAGGACTTCTGGGACAATGAGTCCTCGTTTAGAGGACAGTTGTGGAATTCAGCCACTTGATTGGACAGTTAGGAGTTTGCTCCTATTTCAGGCTTTGCAGCTGTCTAGCCTCTCTCTCACCGTCCCCATTTGTTTTTTTTTTTTCTTCTCAATTGAGTTTCAGGCCATTCTCCTCTCTTCTGCTATGCATCAGTGTCATCTGTGTTCCCTTGCCTTTTATTTCAAGACTCATTTCCTGAATCAGCTTTGCTTCTGCCTTGGTTGTGAGAATCAGAGTCTCTTGTTTTGTAGGCAGCCCCAGAAGGAGAGAAATTAGGGGCCACATAGGCCGTTGGATTCTGAGACACTTTCTGCACCTTATGGTTTACAGTCTCCAAAGATTGTGTTAGTTTTTTGGATATTTCCAAAAAAGGAGAAGTGACTCATTGTAACAATGTGTGTCTTCACTCCCTAACATATTTTCCAACCCTGTGAGAACATGGTCAATTTTTATAGTGTCACTGGTTTGCCCAAAGAGTACTCCTGTCTCTTACAGGAAAACTGATCTTAACATCCACACTGAAACTCCAACTTCATCACTCTGTCATTAATTCCCCCTGGACAACTCCTTCAAAGCATCTACGGGAGGTATATCCCCACTCCCTCATCTGTAGCTTTGATCCATTTAACGACTTAAAATCTTCCTACTACTTTGTAACAATCCCACCCATAATATTTAAGCATTTTGGGTTGGTTCTGTCTTTTTAAATATATGAAAACATACATCAACATCTAAGTAATTATCTTTGTAAGCTGTGTTAGTGAGGGTTCCCTAGAAAACACAACTTAGGGCAAGTTTATGTGATCACAGTTTATGGGGGTGCAGTCCCAGGGAATCAGGAAGGAGGGAGAGGGAGAAATCAGACACAGGAGAACGGAGAGCAAGAACGACAGACAGCAGCACCCACCCGCCCAGCTGGTCGTGAGTGCGGCTGACTGCTCTGTGTTTGCAGAGAGACCTGATAGTCAGCCACCTTGCAGGAGAGTCTCTCCAGGTGGAGAAACTTAACAACTGCCTCCCGCTCATCAAAATTTACCCAATAGGAGCATCGCCCAGCCTCTCCAGGCTGCTGCTGGGGAAGCCAGGAAGCCCTCCCAGTGCCTACCCGCTGGGAGTCCCAATGTGGATCCCTGTCAGCCAGTTAGTCAAGGACTGGGTTTCCCAGTCTGTGGTGACCTGACTCAGGACTATGGACAGTGCACAGCTGCCCGTGGTCCCTGAGCCCAGATGCAAGGCAACACAGGTTTCCCCTGGGCCCTTGATGCCCCTGCTGCATCTCACACACAGACCGTGTTGACCGGGTGTGAAGTTCTGTGTCCTGGTGCCCCAGTGAAGCACATCCCTCAGTATTCACCTGCTTTGGGTTCCCCTCCTCCTGTATCTCTGGGAGTTTTTTATATATTCTAGATACAACTCCTTTTATGGATGTATGATTTGAAAATACTTTATCCCTATGTATGGCTTGTTTTTTATTCTATTAAGATTATCATTTAATCACATTTTGGTGTAATATCTGAGGAATTTTTGCCAACCCCAAGGTCATAAATATTTTCTTCTACAATGGAGATTGGCAAACTTTTTCTGAAATGGGCCAGATAGGAAATATCTTTGGCTTTGCAGGCCATACACGATCTCCATTGCATGTTGGTCTCTCTCTGTCTTTTTTTTATTACAATGCTTTAAAAAATGTTCAATCATTCTTAGCTCTTGGGACATACAGAAACGAGCTGGGGCCAGACTAGGCCACAGGACCAAGGTTTGCTGCCTGCTATTCTAGAAGGTTTACAGTTTTAGATTTTACATTTAGGACTAAAATCTATTTTAAGTTCGTTTTTGTCTAATGTAGAAGATATGGGTAGAGGTTCATTTTTCACACATGCATATCAAAATACTTCAACACTACTTACTGAATAAACTCTCTCTCCCTCTTTGAATTGCTTTAGAACCTGGCCGAACCTCCTGCTCTATACCTGTGCAGTCTTATCTCTGAACTCTATTCTGTTCCATCGATCTATGTGTCTATCCTTTCTCCGATACCACAGTCTTCATACGGTAGCTTCACAGTGAATCTGGAAATCAGATCACGAGTCTAATTTGTTCTTTTCAAAATTTTTTTGGCAGTTCTGGTTTCTCTGCATTTCCATGAAAACAGTAAAATGGGCTACTCGATTTCTACAAAAAATCTTGCTGAATCTGCTTTTGTTGATTGCTTTGTCTCCTAAAAGTGTGTTTTTCTTGTTTTTTGTATGCTTTCTAACTTTTTGTCAAACCCAGACATATTGTGTAGGGTGGTAGGAATTGAGGTAGATAGGTTTAGGCCTGGAAATGCGTGCTCTCCTTCTGCCCTACTTCTCAGTGTGGCACTGAGTGAGTCTCCCCAGGAGTCCAGCTTGGTTCTTTGTTATGGCTGCTCTGGTTACACTCAGTCTGCCAAGGCTTCCGTAGGGACATCTGTGTTTATGGTCTGACTGGTTTCTCAGAGGGATCTCCTCAATGTCTACTCCATCCTCAGCTTCAGTCTTCCCGTTGCACTGTGCCTTGGAGAGCCCCTCAGCACGCCCCGTCCCCTCCCAGGAGTGGACCCTATTGCATGTTAGTTTGGCTGTGTGTGTGTGTCAGGGAGTCTTTTGGTTTTGTCTAAGCCCAGCCTCAGGCAGTCATCACCTTATCTCTGGGTCCCAGAGGTGGCCTTCCAGGGGTCAGCTGCAAGAGGCCTCTAACAAGCTGGGCCTGCGTGCCTTCCTGCCCCTAACCAGGGGAAGAGAGCGTCTCCTCTCTTCTCCACTGCTCCAGGGGTGGCAGTGCATTTATTCTGGCTCCCTCAGTTCACAATCTCATTCCTAGCAGAAAAGCAGAGAAGGATTCTGTGGGGTTGTCAGGCCTTGAAGTAGCTGCCTCTCCTGCACCCAGAGGACTCCTCAGGACTTGTCTGTCTCTCCCTGAGCACCTCTTAGGTCCCTGAAGTGCAGTCTTTCAGCGGATGGGGATCGCCTGTGTCTGTGGCCCTGGGTTTCTGCAGTCCCTCACCAGCCCACACGCAGCCTTCCTAAGTCATTAAAAGCATTAGCCCAATTCCTCCCACTGGTGTCAGGCAACACCTGCCCCAAGTAAGTTAGTGCTCGCATGCCATTTTTCAGAGACACCTGTTCTTCTCAGACTTGGGGTCAGTTGGCTGTCCTGTCATTAGCTCACTGGTGTGTTCAAGGACATGTGGATTTGCAGGTTGTCAGGTGGTGGTGTTCTTGTTGGTGGTGTTGTAAGAGTGAGAGCTATGCCCTGTCCATCAACTTTCTACATCCTACCATGAAGCTGGAATATGTTTGTTTATTTTTATCAGAAATTCCCTTTTTTGCTTAAATATTTCTATGTAACTAAAATTTAAATTTTTATATTTCTCTTTTCTGTCTGTAGCCCAACTCTCTGTATTTTAACAACAGCCCTGAGAACCGTAATGCAAGCGCTCATAGTGACACCCTAACTCAGTGTTCACTCTCACCTTCAGCCATAATTTGAGAATTTTATTAGTGAGCCCCATGGTGTGATTTTACATGCTTTGTCCAACTGCATTTTATGCCACATTATTGCAAATTCATTTCTTGAAACACAAATTCTGGCATTATCTGAGCTAAGACTCAACAATGGTTAGACCAAATAAGTTGGTGATAGTTTTGCATTTACTTTTCCTAAAATAATCTAAATATAAATCTCTGTAATATTACCTTCTTGGGAATTCCTCCACCACCTACTTACACCCCATAACCATAAATTCCATGAAGACTCTGATTGTTTTTAATCTTATATCTTGAATTAATTTTTTCTCTGTTGTAATACACCTGCAACAACCATTTTTAGGTTTATTTAATAGCCTGGTCAATAAATAATGACCAAAGAAGAGCAGTATAATTAAAAGACAAGACTTGTGAATTATCTTTTTCTTCACACTTACCATCATGAGTGGTCTTCAGATATACTCCATTTCATCTAAATAAAGTGGTTGACTTGCAACCTTCCTATCAGCAACAGTCAGTGTGATTGGAAATTAAAATGCTGAGCTGCTCAAAACCAATTTAGCTAAGTGAAAGGGGTGCCACAGCCTGGGAAAGTGGCCTTGGGATTATTAACTCTGTCAACCCAGAAGAAAAATTGACAAAGCACTATTTCCATACTCAATTCTTAACAAGGTCCTTATGTCTGGCAATATATACTGAATGAATAGAATGAACTCAACTCTTTTGGACAAGGATCGCAGATTGGATAATGTAGATATCTACTGGTACAGCTTTAAGAAAAATGGAATATGATATTTTAATCATTGCTATAATTGTTGTATGATGATTGCCTAGAAAAGTACTATTATCATTATCTATGCAGTCAAAACAA
>NW_025792628.1:0-2532 GCF_021613505.1 Equus quagga | reverse complement strand
TCTGGGTGTGCACCTGCCACAGAGCACATGAGAGGGAGTCAGAACAGGAGCCACCCCCCTCAGGCTGGCTGGGAGTTCACTGCCTCCCGGCCCCAGCCCAGCCGCCTGCCCTGGTGGGCGGGTGGGGCAACTGGAGCTGGACCTGGGAGAACTTACCATCCCCCCTTTGCCCTCTCACCCTCACATTGGTGTCCACCTTCTCCAAGGCCACCTGGAAGTTTTCATCCTTGACTAGAGAGTGAGAAAAGAGGAGGGGAGAGAAGAGGGAGAGGGAAGAAACATGAGGCAGGCACGGCTTCAGGGGGCTTCTGTGCCCCCATGTGCCCTGCCAGGACAGCCTGTACAGGACCTGGACTTCCCCAGGAGGGTCAGGGGGAAGAGGCGACGCCAGCGCCCTGGCATGAGGTATGTGTCTGTCCTGGCCAAGGAAGGTCACCTGGTACTGCCCAGGCTGGGGTGATGCCCAGGGAAACCCCTGCCACTCTTGCCCAGGAGGCAGGACTCACAAGGTCGGTCATCCTGGAAGCCCGAGTTGGAAAAAGTCCCCGCGGTGTCCTCATCCCATACCTCGAACCATCTCTTGTCGTAGTCCCAGGACCTGGGTGGGGCCACCGTGGCGTCAGAGCAGGGCCTTCGTGTCTGTGACACCTTTGCCGCCCTCAGCCCCCGCCCCAGGGTGCTCACCGGGCTCCGCCTGGGCCGCCCCTCCTCCGCGACCTCCTGAAGATGTGGGTCCCTGCCACCAGGAGCAGCAGCAGCAGCAGCGCCCCGGCCCCGGCCAGGCCCCCGACCAGGGCCCTCCACTGGATGGCCACCTCGCAGCGTGGGCCCAAGAACCAGTGCGTGTCCGTGGAGAAGCAGCTGGGGAGGGGGTCACAGGTCAGGACCCTGCCACCTCCCCTCCCAGCCCTGTCAACTCGCTCAACTGGACTCAGCCAGGGCTGGCAGCGGGGCGGGGCTCCCCATGGGGCGAGTGGGCGGGGCTCCCACGTGTGGGCGGGGCCTCACCTGCACTCTGGACCGCTCTTCTGCACAAAGCACCAGCCCTGGTTACAGTCGATGGCGCCTTCCACGTCTGATGTGCACTTGCTGACACAGCGGAGCCGCTTCTCCTCCTCCAAGGGGAAGTAGTAATCCTCATAGCCCTTTGGAGCAGCGCGATAGCAGATGGCTTTGGAGAGAGGAGGGGGTTGCACAGAGACTACTCAGGAGCCTGGTTATGGGGACTCTGAAAATGGATGGGGAGGATTCCATTTCCGAGGGTGAGGTGTTGTGGGGTAGACCGAGGGATCCGAAGTGGCCAAGGAAGACCCCCAGGACTCTCACCCTCTCCTCACCCTGCATGCCAGTGCTCAGGTGGAAGCTGTTAACAGGGCCAGCAAGACATGACTTGCCTCCCCAAAAGGTCTCCCATTCTCCCCAGAGAATTTCAGTGGGCAGATGTCCCTGGGGAGAGGGGTCATGGCCCCCTGGGGCCACTCAGTCCTTAGTCCCCCACTCACCTTTTGGGGTCAGCTCCGTGCTGGTGTCGTTTTTCACCATGATGGAGTCAGGCTTAAAACACAGGTCTGGGGCACAGAGGCACAAGTGGAATTGGGGTGGGTCAAGGGGTCCGGGCCAGGGAAGCAAGGCAGGCATGGGGGAGGGTAGAAAGGGCTCATCTTCCCCAAATAATCAGGGGTCCTCAGCCATCCTGGAGACCTTGAGCAGAACTGTCAGGGGGGCTCTTCCCCAGCACCCAAATTCTGGCAAACCCCTCCTTAGCCCCATCCTTGACCCAGCTGGCTGTGAACCTGTGCCTCTTCTCCCAACCTGCCAGAGGTACCACAGGGCTGCCACCTGAGCCCAGAAGGCTCCTGTCTGTGCTGGAGTAAGCTGGGATGTTGGCTGTGGATCACACCCCTCCTTCCAGCCCAAGGCCCCTAGCCTCGGCTCACTCTGGTTTTTCTGGCAGCTGTCCACATCCTGGCTGACATTCTGAAGCTCGCCTTTCAGGACCATCTTCACCATCTCATAGTTTGTCTCCAGCTGGGAGCGGAAGGGCAACTCCAGCAGGACCACATAGTCCACCACGATGCTGCCATTCCTGAAGGGGTCAAGTGGTTAGGGGCCTTACAGGCCTCCCAGGCCTGGGGCACAGAGGTTCTAGAAGGGCACATCCAGGGCCAATCATAGGTGCTCAGGTGTAGAGGGGAAGGGGGCAAAGGCAACGACTTGGGATTCCAGGTACATTATTTTCAGAAGGGGCTGCCAGCATACCTGACATCGTCAGCCTGGGAAGGCAGGACTAGGAATGATTGGCATTCTCTTGCTTTGCCTGAAGCCATTACCAAACCAGGCCCTCCTGGGTTCTCTGCCTCGCTCATGCTGACCCACTAAGCAGACCAGGTGCCAGCCAGAATGAGACCAGCTACAGTCCAGACACCAGACTTCCCACCAGCCCGCAGGTACCACTTCCCTGCATGCAATCTCTCTCCTTCTGACATGCTTAGAGAGGAGGGGTGGTGCCCTCCTTCAGAGAAATGGCTCCAG
>NW_025792627.1:0-2096 GCF_021613505.1 Equus quagga | reverse complement strand
ATGCCTTGCGTGCAAGCACAACCACATTTCATGCCAGGTCTCCTTCATCTCCCCCTCTTTTGTTAGCATTTTGACGGACAGCATGCGCAACGGTCTTAACGATACTTTTTAGTTGTTGTTGCTTTCTCCAGCACCGGAAGACTCCATAGAGAAGCAAGCATAAAATCAATATTAGCACCAGATTTCCCAAAGAAGTAGACAGTAACGTATTTACATGCCCCAAGGGATTCAAACGGTTTAACCCCTCCTGCAGTCCCTTTAATAGGTCATCCCCCGTCAATTTAGGCAATTCTTTACTGAAAGTGTCTGCAATAGATTGTTCGAGTTGCATTATCTCTGCAGTTAAATTTTGATGACCCCGTAAAGAGCGCTTAATCTTTTCCCATCCTTCTGACATGTTAAAACGCAGTGGGGTGACACACATTTGTGTAGAGTTCCAATCACATTTCAATATACTGCGGGTAGCAAGAACTGTCAGTTGATCTCCCAACCAAGATACAGTATGTTGCAAGTTAATTGCATCGGTAGCTAATTGAGCATCTAGGTCCTTTTGCTGTTGCCATAAGGCATGAGAGTCTTTATGCCATTCCCTGATAAAGTCAGCAGTTTGTATCTCTTGCTGCAGTGCCAGGCTGGCCACAGCAGCCGTCGCAGTAACGGATGCAACCGCAAGGATAGTCGCGACGATCAATCCTGCTAGTCGACGGGAGCGATGTAGAACAACTTGAAGGGCATCATACAGATGTGAAACAGCAATAGAGTCAGACCAAGGATGTGTCAGATTAACAGGCATCCAAAGCTCAGAACGAGCTTTTACAATTATTACAGATTTGTTGGTATCTTCGATTGTCTCCCACCAAGTTTTGTTTACACATTGAGTAAAGACACAATCAGCAGTACAATTTACATATCCCTCTGTAACATTTAACATAATTTTCCCTGATAACAAGGAATAGGGAAATTTGACACAAGCAGTTGCAGTGTAGGTGTTATTCTTATGCAGGTGAACCTGAAAAGATCCAGAACTTTGAGACACATTTAAGGTAAAATTACCAGTTCATACAGTCAAATGTCCAGACACCGCGCACAATTTCCATATATCTCTCTGAATTTGAGGGTAAGGAGGATGTTGTAAAAGCGGGGGAACAAGAGCGAAATGCTGCATAGTCACAGTCTCATTTCCATAGCCATTTTGGAAATCAACTTATCTTCTTCCTCCTCCTCACTATCCTCCTCAGAATCTGAGCTAGACTTAGAAATCCCATCAGGTGGAGGGGGAGGGAAAGATCCCTCCTTTTTATCTTCTTCCACAGGAACGTCCTCATAATGAGCCTCACTACGACGGGAATTAACCTCACTATCTGTTTCAAAAATTTCAAGCGCCTGAGTAACGGTGCTACAGAGAGTCCAGAGTTTAAGAGACATAACGTTTCGCGATTCCTTTTGAACTTGTTTCCACTCCCCCAAATTTAACTGAACCTTTGTCTGATGATGGAACCAATAACAGTGGCAATCAACATGCCGAAATAATTCATTCAAGCGCCGAGAGGACGCTTTTACCCCGATGGACTCAAGGAGTCCCTTTACAAGGTCTAAATATTGTGACCTGAGAGAATTAGAATTCCCCATGATTTATTTATTCCCGAAAGTCCCCCTTTCACTTTTCCCGGGGTGCTTACTCTTTCGGTTTCGTCGTGCCCCACGTTGGGATTTACCTATTCCCGAAAGTCCTCCTTTCAATTTTCCCGGGGTGCTTACCCTTTCGGTTTCGTCGAGCCCCACGTTGGGCGCCAGATGCTGCCAACGAAATGAGTACACGAACACCGGTTGCTGTGTAGTCTCTCGAGTTTCTCGAGCTCTTTATTCTTACAGCCTCTAAACAAAGCCGGCCTTTTGCCAAAGCAGTGAGTCAGCGACCTAAGCCTGCCCAAGCGTCCCACAATAATGACCTTTCCCCTACACATCTGTTTATAACAAGTTCCTTCATAATGTTTCAAACTCCCAAGGCCCCAGGCTTGTTCCTTTTGAGGAACTGATAAAACATCCCTGTTTGCAAGCAATGTTTTCCCTGGGGCCTTGTGAGTTCACCAGGCAGA
>NW_025792626.1:2478-3930 GCF_021613505.1 Equus quagga | reverse complement strand
CCTTTTCCTCTTCTTCAAATAAGTTAGAGCTCATCTTTAAAACACAGCTCACAGATCACCTCCTCTGAGCAGGCCTCCTTGATACCCACCCCCAGGAGATAAGTATTTTCCCTCCTCTGAGCTCCCCAGACCCCCTCCCACACAGCCCTGTGACCATCTGCTCCGTGACGTCTCCCTTCCTAGTCCTGAGCAGGGATGGGGTCTGAGTCCTCTGGGATCTGCATGGGAGACCTTGAATCCTGCATGAACTCACTTGCAAATAAATCCTGGGCACCCATCCTGAGCTAGCTCTTGTGCTGTCCATGTCTGGAACTCTCCGGTCAGTGACATCCAGGCCCTGTCCTCAGGCCCCCAGTCCAGCCAGAGGCATCCAAGCACAAAGAGGAAAGTTTGCTGAACTCACTCAGCTCTTTTCTTAAAGTTGTAGGGTCAGGGTGCCATGGGCAGACAAGGAAACTGAGGCTCAGACCCGGACAGCACTTCCTTCCCTCTCTGAAGTCCCTTGACCCCTCCCTGCATGCAGCGGCCCTTCCCATGGAGACACTCCAGGGCACTTTCAGTCTGCCCCTTGAGTGGTTTCCATGAGGAAGTGGGCACCCTCCCAGTGTCCCCATTTGGCTCTTGCTTGCCCTGTCACACTGGGAGCACCCTCAGTGTTCTCTGGTCTTCTTCCCTAGGCAGCAGGGCTGCTGGGGTGCTCCAGGACCATGGGTGGGGTGGGTGTGAGTGGGGTGAGGTGATCGAGGAGAAGTGGGAGACCCAGGGTTACCCTAGGCCAGGGGTGTGGAGAATGGAGTTGGAAGCATTGAGTCATTCCCAGCATGAAAACCAGTGGGCGCTCCTGCCCTCACTTCCACACTTGATGGAGAAAGTGGAATGCACAGCAGCCACCCTCTCCGCCCCTCTGACCTTCCTCTCTGCTCTGGGGTTCCCCTCCCACCTGGACAGGCCACCCTGACTTAGTCGGCCCAAACCTGATCATCAATTAAAACATCCAGCGGTGGGTTCCAGCCCTGAATATCTGTCGCCTGGACCATGTGCCCTCTCTCTCCCCTGAAACCAGACACCTCTTAGTGGCACCCCCATCGAAGTGCCTACCAGGAGAATCCCTCCCTTTGCACACCCTGAGGGAGGAGCAAACTCCTAAATTACTTGCGGGTGCTGGCTTTCGTGGGATGTGTTCGGGTGTCCCACTTTCACAAGGGTCACAGTGCCCCAAGGCTGCAGTGCAGGGCACGGCCTCGTCTCCCGCACGAGGGACTCACCTTCAGGGTTGCAGGACTCACGCACAGTCAGGGCCCCAATTTTTTGAGTGTTATTAAGCAGGTTGCAGCCTGCTTGAGACGTGCACCCCTGCACTCTCAGATTGGTGGTGATGCCCCCTGTCGAAAGGAGGAGAGAGGGAGAGAGGGAGATGCTCCCAGTGGGACCACGCAACCTTCAGGGGAGGCG
>NW_025792626.1:0-2408 GCF_021613505.1 Equus quagga | reverse complement strand
TTTTCTCTATCCTAACCTCTGCCCCCATGGATTCCTACTTCTCTTTTCTTTCTCTTTCCTTCCTACATTGCTTTCCTTTCTATTCCCTTTTTCATAAGCTTTCCTCATGCTTTTCTTCTTCTCCTGTTCTCTCTCCTCCAGCACAACATGGCCCATAGAGTTTCCACTTCCCGCCACCCGGGAGGGAGCTGAAGTATGACAGGGGGCGGGGCTGGTGGTGGAGACTGAATATCTGTGAAGGAATTAGGTATTCTTTGACAAAGCCAAGTTTCTTTGCCAGAAACAGATGGGAGCAGTGGTGTGCTGGAAAACCAGTCGGGGACCTGGAATTGGCCACCCCAAGACATGTCTCTTTGGCATCAGGATTATTTGAGGCTGATTGCTTTTGATAAAATGGGACAGGCAAGGAGGCTCTGAGGAATGGAACTTGCCCTTTGTTAGGACACGTTTACATTTGTGGGGTAAATCTCTATCTGTAAAGGTGCCTCCCTCTCTGTACCAGGAAGAAGAAAGGAGATGACCTTCTCTCTAGAAACTCTTAATCAATGCCAAAGGCAAGGACTTAAATCTGCCTTTTATTGTGCTAGTCTGGTAACCTCCTGTAACTGACTTCCCTCCCCCTCCCAACGTTGGCATTTCTTAAGGATTAAGCATCTTTCCTTAGGCTAGGAACTGATTGCTGTGCTCACCTGTGACCGCCCAGCTCCAGACAATCCACTTGCCTCTGGCTACGCCCTCTGAGACAGCAGACCACTACCTGCTGTGTCCATCAAGCGCTGTGCTGACAGGGCAATCTTGTGACTATTGTGGGAGGGACATTTCAATCACATGTGAAACACCCTGTTTGGGGGTATATAACCACTGTGTGCACCCCACTTCTTCGGTGCCCTTTCTTCCTTCAGGAAGAAAGACCCAGGGCCATGGTTCCTCATAAAGCTTTGTTTAATTTTCTCTTGCTATTCTGTCTCATGTGAATTTAATTCGTTCTCCGGCCAGACGAACCCACATTTGGGAAGAGGAAATGTCTTCCTCCCCTACACCAGCTTTTCAGAAAAACAGCCTCAACATAACCCGCCTTATACTGTTGGCCCATTTCTGTGGTGTAATTGCTTCTAACACTTCTTTTAATTGTTAAGTTAAAATCTTAACACTGATTTTAAGCTACCAAGGGTTTGACAACCAGCTCCCAATATTCCTAAATATTTAACAATTGGCTTTTGCAAGCCTGTGCCAACCAGCTCTAGCACACTGGGTAGGAGAGAGACAGGAAAGAATGAGGAGTATCTGTCGGTGACTGCAGAGGCTCAATGTGGGTATCTGATAAGGAGAGAGGAAAGGGAGAAAGGCGAGGATGAGAAAAATATAGAGAAGTAAGAGCAATGACTATGTGCTTCCCAGTTGCATATTTAGTTTTGACACTTTGACGTGTTCTGTTTTATTTGTGTTTGCAAGTTTAAACTTTGCCACCTAGGCGGAAACATGTTTCTCTCCTCTCCCACTGCAGCTACACCACTACTGTGGTAGACCGTACATACTTAATAAATATTTACTGAACGAATGAATGGAGAGGGAAATATGGCAACAGAAGCATCACTACGTTTGTATAGGTTGTGCACTGTACAAACACCGTCCTTTCCCAACAGGGCACATTGATGCCGTCCGGAGTGGTGCCCTTTGGAGTTGTGTGTGCCCTCAAACAGTGTCCCTGGAGGAAGTAGGGAAAGAAGCGTGGGCAAAGAGGTACATAGGGTCACAGGTTGTCAGTTAAATGTCTTGTGTTAGTCTTACTTTTCCGAGGCTGGACTTCATGCCAGGCACATTTCCAGTTACTGGGGATATAGGAAGAGCAAAAAGAATGAGGCTATTCCTTGTGTTGAGCTTGCAGCTTAGTGAGGGAGACAGACCCTAACAAATACATGAACACACTAAAATGTTAGATGGTTCTGGCTTCTCTGCAGAGAGGGGAAACTAGGTAATGCGAAAAGAAGTGACTGAGCTGGGCTCAGGGGGGGCCTCCCTGAGGAGGTGACATTTGAGGCAAGAGCAGAATGAGAAGAAAGAGCCACCCATGGAAAGCCACGCAGAAAGAGCATTCTAGGCAGAGGGAAGAGCAGGTGCAAAGGCCCTGAGGTGGGACCGTGCGTGGCTTACGTGAGGATTAGAGAGATAGCAGGTGGCTGGGCGGTGGTGGGGGAGATGGAGAGTGATAGGAGATGAGATTGGAAAGGCTGGCAGGGCCAGCAATGCAAGACTAAGTCAGGACATTAAGGCAACCTTCCTGGGGGTCCTGCATCTTGCAAGTGGGAAATGCAGAGGCTAGGGGTGGGACTGTTTAGCAACAAGTCTGATAGTCCCTGGTGTGACACACTGTCTGCTACCAGGCTGATTCTGCTGCTTCCTGATTGTGT